>NC_136498.1:123520781-123530781 GCF_053919585.1 Euprymna scolopes | reverse complement strand
ATCAGATGGGATTGCAAATTGCATTATTATGATGAATGAACTTATGCATTCATGACGTGAAAGCTTCATCTCTCTGTTGCAGATATTAACGGCATAAGATTCTAAGAAAGCAATCCCTGTCATAGATGTGCGTCAGAAGCGGAAATGCGACATTGAATTCTTCTATATAGAAAAAAAAAAAAAAAAAAGAGATGAACCGATTAACATTCACCGTCGCTTGTTGAACGTTTACAAAGCTGATGCAGTGGATGTCAGCACAGTAAGGAGATGGGTTCGTCGATTTCAGAGTAATGACCGAAATGTGAGTGACGAAACATGCCCCGAACTTTTAAAACCAAGGCATCGTTTATCGCTGTGCATTGAGAATGATGGTGACTATGTAGAAAAGTAAATTCTGGAGCACAAAAGTCGCTCATTTTAATGGTACTATTTACATCTTTGTAGCTCTTCAACGTTTTGGTTCTGAGTTAAAATTAGGAGGCCTTACTTTTATAACGATCTTAGTAAAACTAACTGTAAAGTAAAATTGGAATAATAAACAATAGGAAATATCGCAACAAGTATTAATATTCTTTAATCCTTAGTTTGAGATGGAGGGGGAGAGGGACAAAAATCTAACTCACTTTGCAAACTCACTTTTTTCTCATTCCAGTCGGAGGCATTATTGACATCAGTCTGACAGTCCAGGTACTGCCTTGTCAGTTGGCAGATCCTTCTTTGTCATAATGAGAATACGGTATGCGGCCATCATCCCAGGTATTACCTCCTCTTTTGTCGGTGAGGGGAGGGGTTATTGTCTGCCGTCTGAGGCACCCCTACTGTTAAATGGCGACATTTAGTAGGGGATGCCCTTTTCTCTTCCCTGCAAACTCTCTCCCACAGAAGAGACGTTGCGAGCCTATCTTTGTTTTATCGTTATTTCCATGGCAGGTGCTCGTCTGAACTCCAATCTCTGCCCCCCCCCTCGCCAATCTTTTACAAAAAACACCCGTCTAGCTGAATCCACTGTCAAAAACTTTCCCCACTCTTTATCTGTACCTAAATCAAAACGTAGATTCCATGAACAAAGCTTCTTTCTTAGAACTGCACGCCTGTGGAACTCTGTTCCGTCTGCCTGCTTCCCGCCTGACTACAACGTGGATGTCTTTAAGTCCAACGTAAACAAATTCCTGATGAACCGCTCCCTTAAGTAGACACTTTAAAATATCCACACTAACGTACTGTACTTACAATAACCCTTATCCATGAGTGGCTTCCGGGCCTTGATAAGTGGTGACCACCTTGTAAAAAAAAAAAAAAAAAAAAAAGATACTCATTCACAACAATGTAGTACTTTTATAGATTGTCTCATCGGGAACAGGTTCTCCTCATCTTGACCTGAACTTGTGTCACATCTTTGCTGCTTATATATATATATACATAGCACAATCACGTTAACACATCGGTTCTCGACAGATCAACAAAGTTAAGCAACATTTAGCCTGGCCAGTACCAAATGGGTGACCATTTGGGAAGGTGCTGTATGTACCGTGACGAGTTGTAGAAATTTCTAGGTTGGTATCTGGGGGCGCATTGTTTCACTGGGAGAGATGAAACCCAGGTTTTGTTAAGACATATATCTTGGAGATGGAAACTCTGATGTAAAAACCTGCAGTCTACTGTATACTCTGTCCTGTGGCAGTCATCTGCACTGACAAAGATTAGCAGTAATACTAAAAAGGGTGGTTGGTTCTACACAAAGCCTTCACCACTATAAACAAATCATTTGTGTGGATTTTCGAGCAACTTAACTGCTGTGGCAGAACCTCATGCGTTGAAATCGATGAGAGAGTCCGTCATATATATATATATATATATATATATATATATATATATATATGACAAAAGAGCCATATTCCAAATTCCAAGATTTTATTCATGTTACCATTTATTTCTTTGAACATGTTAAAATTTCCAAATTTTTTACAGCCCGTTTCATAACACATAAAAAAATCGGTTATTATTACGTCAATACTGAATTTTTTACGTATTGACTCATCAGAAAAATCGAAATTTGTTTTTATTTTAAAAAGAAAATAAAAGAATTAGACATGATCATATTAAGCCAAATAATTTTTTAAAGAATACTTGCAACGTGTTATATCATATTGAAGTTTTATGTGATATATATATATATATATATATATATATATATATATATATATATATAGTCATCCACATACAGTACTGTTTCGTAGCTCATCAGTGCTGCTAGACAGGCAACTACCTCAAGCCAGGATTGAAACCCGACCGTCTTTACGACAGGCAAGGCTCCTAACCATTACGCTATTGGTGCTGCTGAGCGAGTAGTGAGTTTACTGAAATATCTCCGCTCGATTTGTTTACATAAAGAGCGTCGCTTATATGCTAATGGTAATTCGTGTATCACTTCTCAATATGCTCAACTCAAGACAAGATATATATATATATATATATATATATATATATATATATATATATATATATATATATATATATATATATATATCAGAGCAAACATTTAATAAAATATGTTAAAAAAACACTTTGAAATGAGTTAAAAACATATTTAATCGGAAAAGGAAACACTAGATAAATGGATAGTCCTTAATCCGCGGAGTTTCAAAGAAATACTTTCCTTCTCATCAGAGAGTAGGAATTAGCAAAATGCGGGATCGGATTTTGCATGCAGAAGTATTTGATGAAACAACAAGTAAGTCAAAGAGCTTACTTGAAAACAAAAAAAGTGAAGCAGAGGGAATATGGTGACGAAAAAGGTGATTACACATGAATGGATAATCTGGTGGAAGATAAAAAATCTTTTTTTTTTATCGAGCTTTTACATCTGGCTGAGATAATTTTATGAATATTAATTCTTTAATATTTATAATATACTTTAATTTTACCATCTTGGATCATTTTGGTAAATTTAATTGTAACTTTTATTTTATTTTATATATATATATATATATATATATATATATATGTATATATATATATATATATATATATATATATATATATATATATATATATATATATATATATATACATTTCAAGCAACCGAAAGTAATCACAGCTGAAACATGTGTGCACATATGTAGCCAATTATGTTTGCATAAACAAAGAAAATTATGCTCTTACATTCTCTCTCTTTCTCTTTATATATATGTGTTTGTGTGCGTGTGTGTGTGCGTGTGTGTGCGTGTGTGTGCGTGCGGTGGGGTATATTTAGAGAATGACACTCCAACAGAATATATGGTTTTTTGTTTTGTTTTGTTTTTACATAGAAGTCACCACTTATCAAGGCCCGGAAGCCACTCAGGGATAAGAGTTATTACGTGTACAGTAATCAATGGCATAACATCGTAGTAATCATTAGTATTGGAGATTTGATAAGGTGTCTTACTTAAGGGGGCGATTCATCAGGAATTTGTTTATGTTGGACTTGAAGAAATCCAAGTTGTAGTCAGGTGGGAAACAGACAAACGGAAGAGAGTTCCACAGGCGTGCACTTCTAAGAAAGAAGCTTTGCTCATGGAATGTACATTTTGATTTAAGCACAGATAAAGAATGGGGAAAATTATTGACAGTGGTTTCAGCTAGACGGGTGTTTTTCATGAAAGATTGGCGAGTGGGACCAGAGATTGGAGCTCGGACAAGCACTTGCCATGGAAATAACGATAAAACAAAGACAGGCTCCCAACGTCTCTTCTGTGGGAGAAAGGTTGTAGGGAAGAGAAAAGGGCATCCCCCACTAAGTCACAAAGTCTATTTTGTACTCTGTCAAGGCAGGATCGGTTGTTTTTAGTAGCTCCTGTCCAGATGTGGCAGCAGTACTCCATCCTTGGACGTACTTGGCTTTTATATAGATAGAGAATTGCATCAGCAGTGAGATATCTTCTGGAGCGGTAGAAGGATCCTACAATTTTTCCAGCGACCTTTGCAACAGATTTGATGTACGTGTTCCATTTCAGGTCAGGAGTAAAGGTCAATTCCAGAAGTTTATCAAAACATGGAGCCTCCCCAAGACGAGAGCCATCCATTTCAATTGATGCCAGATGGGGATCAGAGCGTTGATGATGTAAAGATAGGAGCTTGATTTTAGATGCATTAAAAGTAACCAGCCACCTCTTCCCCCACTGTATCACGTGCTCAAGATCAGAGGAGAGAAAATCAGAGAGAATTTTGTCATTTGCGGCCTTTGATGTGTTGCCATAGATGGTCGTGTCATCAGCATAGATGTCAACGAATGATTTAAGTATGTGATTTGGGAGATCATTGATGTAGATCAGGAGGAGATTTGGGCCCAGGATGGACCCTTGAGGGACTCCAGCATTAATACTGTTGGACTCTGATTTCTGCCCCTCAACCACTACTATTTGAGCTTATCAGAGAGAAATGATTTAATAATTGAGAAAACATTTCCAGTTATACCGTAGCTGGAAATCTTGTGAAGTAGGCCCTTATGCCATACCTTATCGAAGGCCTTTGATATGTCGAGAGCATTTGGTTAACATAAATAGAAACAAGTACATAAGCTAATGTTTTAATTTTTTTTTTTATTACATTTTCACCCCAAACAAGGCACATTGCCACTTTGATCTAGGGGGCTACTATTAGGGACACAGGCTACAGGGGTACTAGGTGGGGAGTTGGGCAGCAAGATGTCGGTTCATCACTTGAACTTCTGCATGTCAGTACAGTTGGGGAAGCAGAGACCTGGAAGAGAATTCCAAAGTCTAGCGGTTCTGGGGAAGAAACTACTGGAGTAGAAGGCTTTCTTACATCTAGGGATCTCAATTGTGAAGGGGTGGGATTTTGTTGTTTGTCGGGTTTGTTGGGGGTATTTGTGTCGAGGGGGTACCAGAGCTTGTAGTTCATCGGAACATACACCGTTAAAATACTTGTAGAACATGCAGAGGGATGCTACATTACGTCGATGGGACAGAGGCTGAAGCTTGGATGACAGTTCAAGACCTATCAGGTTGGCGACTCTCTTTTGAACCCTGTCTAGGAGTGAGAGACTAATAGCAGATGCACCGGCCCAAATATGACAACAATACTCCATAAATGGGCCAATGGTGGCCTTGTAGAGGTACAGGATACTTTCGGGCGTTAGTAGCTTTCTAGCATGGTAGAGAGAACCTACCTTTTTCGCAGCGGTCCTGGCAATGCTCTCAATGTAATTGTTCCAACTCATGTTTCCCGTGAACGTTAGGCCGAGGAGTTTAAAAGATGTGCTTTCAGATAAAGAGTCTTTGGCTATTGCTATTGGTGGTAGGGAAGGTTCCTTGTAGTTGTTTAAGGAAACAAGTTTGGTCTTGGCAGCATTGAATGTGACCATCCATTTTTGTCCTTATTCCACTACAGATTGGAGGTCATCCTCTAGTGTTTCTGGCATTTCTTTAGATATGTGTTCATTTGTTTTCCTGTCGTATCGGTTATAGAGAGTGGTGTCATCAGCATATATACCCATCTCACAGACAATTTTGTCAGGGAGGTCATTTATGAATATTAGGTATAATAGAGGTACAAGGATAGACCCCTGAGGCACTCCCGCATTTATATCATATTGTTTAGATGTACAAATATTTCACATTTAGGATATCTTCTTTACACTAATGTATAAATATTGATTCTGTCACTTCATCACATGCTTGATAAAGTCCTTCCCAAGGCAAAATAGTGAATCATATCATGGCTCTGTGTTAATTTCTTCTTATGTCATTTTGCTTATTTCTTCATTTACATTTTTGTTTCCTGTGCATGCATAACTGATGCATGTGTAAGCTTAAATATCAAATACTAGCAGAGAGACCCGACGTTGACCGGGATTGAATCAGGATCAATGAATGTTTCCTGCTTCCAATATTTTTTTTGTCATCGAAATCCATGATTGATTACACGAAATTTTGTAATTAAATCGATTGATTACACGCTCTTTGATGCACCGGAAAGAAGCATCATCCACAATACATTGTAGTCTACATGGCACTGTAGAGAACCTACTGTTTGTTTGTGTGTGTATATATATATATATATATATATATATATATATATATATATATATATATATATATATATATATATATATATTATATGTGTGTGTGTGTGTGTGTGTGTGTATATATATATATATATATATATATATATATATATATTAAGTAATGTGATTTACAATTTAAAAATTTTCACTAAAATAAAAAGCTATAGCAAACATCTAAATGACTACTTTAAACACAGTTCCTGATTTCAAAAAAAGAAAAACTAAAAGATTCATCTGCCTTACTTTTAATGCTAGGTTTATTTATGGTGTCTTTTAAATTCAATAAAAATCCTCCTAAATTTGCTGATGAGGAGACCGTGCTTACCAAAAAAACTATATATAATTGTTCTACATAACTTCAGGTATACCACAAATAAAAAGCACGGATTTCCGAAACGATCGTACAGATAATTGACTTTGTTGTTGTTCCTTCTTATGAAACTGATTTTTAATTTAATTAAAATTTGATTTTTAAATTTAAAAATTTTTTTAAAATTTTTAAATTATAAATCACATTACTTAATACTGAATTAGCTGTAGGACATTTAACTATCGAGCTTATTATATATCTAAATTACAACGAGCATTTCCTGTATTTTAATTAAACTAGTAATTTCACTGTTACATTAAAATACACTTAGCTCTTTAGACTATTAGTCTAATCTTCTTTAAATTATATATATATATATATATATATATATATATATATATATATATATATATATATATATATATATATATATATATGGATTTACATTTTTGGATTTTACCGTCATTGGATACTGTACCTTTCACCAGACTATCCATTCACGTGAAATCACTTTTTTCTTCACCATATTCCCTATGCTTCATTTTTTGTTATCAAGTAAGATCTATGACTTACTTGCAGTTTCATCAAATACTTTTGTATGCAAAATCCGATCCCGCATTTTGCTAATTCCTACCCTCTGATGAGAAGGAAAGTATTTCTTTGTAATTCCGCGGATTAAGGACTATCCACTTATTTAGTGTTTCCTTTTCAAATTAAATATGTTTTAACTCTTTTCCAAAGTGTTTTTTAACATGTTTTATTAACTATTTGTTCTTATAAATACATATATATATATATATATATATATATATATATATATATATATATATATATATATATAAAATAGCTTGAATTCAAGTTTAAAATGCAAAAGTCAAATATCATGGTTCAATTATTCTCTAAACAGAAACATTTATTTCGAACGCGCCTCTGTCTTATCCAAGAACTTATCGTTTATTTTATGCGCCAGGCTATTCTGTTTGTATCATGGTAAAACTTTTAAAATGCACTTGTGATTTAAATTTGTTTTAGACTCTTGAGAATTATACAGCCTACTTTATAACTTTAATCAAACTCGGATTGTTCCTTCTTTAATTATCAATTTTCCAAAATTCATCAGAGCCATTCCGATGCAAAACCTATCTTAGAATACTCCCAGACACGTAAAGTATATTTATGAAAAATTTTTTTAAAAAATCGGCCAAGCCCTTTCAGAGCCCATAGGGAACGAACACAAAAAGACACACACACACAGATGCAAAGTGGTTTTATATATAAGTAGAGATTTATAAATTTATTTCAAAAGATGTTTGGTAATAAATTAGAGAAAAATAATTTTAGTACTACTGGGTTAAGACTTTCGATTTGTCTACAGGTGACCTTCGCCTTCATCTTCAGGCCGAGACTCGCACCTAAGCCATTTCTGAAATGGCCTTTTCTTTGTTGGATGCGGTATGATGCTTGTCCTGTGCAGTTCTAGGACGTTCACTCTTCCAGACTTTTTTTTTTTCTCTCTTCGAGAAAGGGTTAGTTTATTGCTGATCGCCTGAGGCGCCCTACTGGGGAATGCCGACAGGGCTGTCCGGACAGTTTTTGCAAGGTCAGAGTGCTCCTCCTCAATCCCACTTTCCGACCCTTGTGTCGCATTTCTTTGCGTTGAGAAGAGATAAATACTCATCTACAGGAGACCTCTTTTGCATTTAAAGGACCACTTTCCTCTTCTTTCTGGTTTGATGGATGATCTTTTTCTATCTATCTATCTATCTATCTATCTATCTATCTATCTATCTATCTATCTATTAATACAACTATCTATCTGTCTACCCGTCTATCTACCTATCTATCTATCTATCTATCTATCTATCTATCTATCTATTTATCTATCTATCTATTTATCTATCTATCTATCTATCTATCCCATCCTTTTCCTATCTATCTATCTATCTATCTATCTATCTATCTATCTAGCCATCCATCTATCTATCTATCTATCTATCTATTTATCTATCTATCTATCTATCTATCTATCTATCTATCTATCTATCTAGCCATCCATCTATCTATCTATCTATCTATCTATTTATCTATCTATCTATCTATCTATCAATCTATCTATCTAGCCATCCATCTATCTATCTATCTATCTATCTATCTATCTATCTAGCCATCCATCTATCTATCTATCTATCTATCTATCTACCTATCTACCTATCTATCTATCTATCTATCTATCTATCTATCTAGCCATCCATCTATCTATTTATCTATTTATCTATCTATCTATCTATCTATCTATCTATCTATCTATCTATCTACCTATTTGCCCAAGCTTGTTCATATCTATTCATCTGTTTTTTCAAAATCGATTGGTTCGGTCTATAAGTAAGCATTCATATTTATTCATGAATATCGATACAAAATTATTGGAAAAAAATCGTTTACATAAATGAACGCAACCAGAAAATATAAATCTTATACATACATACATACATACATACATACATACATACATACATACACAGAGAAACTATTTGTATATGTGAAAGGCTTAAATATTTCCATATAACATTTTTTGGTATATGGAACACCTTCATGTTGGAAAAAGCAAAGAGAGAGAGTAAGAGGGGAGAGAGAGAGAGAGAGAGAGAGAGAGAGAGAGAGAGAGAGAGAGATAAAAATTAGAGATTGTCTTACATGTGAATAAGAAATAATAATTGGTCTATGGTCGGTTGAGTGTTCCTCTTTTTCCTTTCTCTTTTTCTGGTAGTAGTCCACGGTTATGAAGGGACTAATACATTTGTTTACTCCGTTGTGAAGTTAGTATTTTCCACATCGTAGGTAAGCAGGTTATAGGTCTGTAGTTGCTGGGGATGGTCACCCCCCCCCCCCACACACACTTTTTTTGTTGCAATAATGTGGTTCTACCTTTGGTCATCCATTCTGGTATATGTGCTTCGTGGATACATCTTTTCAAGTGCTGAACATGTAGGGTTGTGAATTTCTTAAACCAATAGTCAAGCAATCTGTCATGACCTGGTGCTCTCCAGTTGACTGACCATTTTTCGTAGGGTTGTCTTGAGGGTTTCCTTGCTGATTTCATTTTCTGTTTCTTCTTCGATTTGCTGTGATTCTTTTTTCATTTCTTTCAACCATTCTGCATTTCTATTATGATCTTTTCGTTCTTCCCATATTTTGCTCCAGTAGTGTCATGTCTAGTTGTTCTGTTTTTGTTTTTCCTCCATTTACATTTTGATAGAATTGCTATTTGTTATTTTTAAAGGTCTTGTTTTGCTTGCACTGTTCAGATTTGTATCGGTATCGTCTTAATCTCTCTTCTTTTGCTGCTATTTTTTCCTTCAATTCTTCCTGTTTCTTGTTGAGCCTCTCCTCGCTGGTCACATTTCAAAGTTACCATCGTTTTCATTTTGTTTATCGCTTTGACTTCTTTCTTTAGTTTGTTGATCTGGGTTTCTAGTCTCAATTCTCATCCAGGTTTTGTGTTCCTTTTTCTTTCCCTCTCTTTTTTTTTAAAACTTCATACTTACTGTCTTGACACCTGCATAAATTAAATTGTTTACGTCTGTAATGGAATCTGTTGGGACGTATGGGAGGAGCTTATTTAC
>NC_136498.1:123505781-123515781 GCF_053919585.1 Euprymna scolopes | reverse complement strand
GTGTCAGAGTTTAAAAAAAAAATGCAATCTTGCACATATAATAAATAGGTACGGCCAACGAAGAGGACTTCATGTAGACGAGATTATCCTGAGGCACGATTTGGAAGGCTATCTGCAAAAGTATGATTTTCACCTCCTCCTCCTCCTCTTCTTCTTTGTTCTACTCTACCATCATCATCATCACAACAACAACAATAACAACAACAATAGCAACAACATCAGCAGGGAGGTGATGGTAGCTAGGTGGTTAAAACACTTCTACTTAGGGATGTTGGCAACCTACCCATAAATTTGTTGAGCGGCACTAACCCTATTCAGGTTTAACTGGCTTCCTCCAAATGAGGAAGTTTCATGGGAGTATGAAATTCACAAACACTCCCCAGTTGCATGTATATCCCCACTAGGGGAGATGAGGTTTGGCTTTTTGCAACTCTTGCAGGGAGGTGTCGACATCCTCCTAAATACAGCGCCTGGAATTCCCAAATTGGTCACCCATTTCAGTATAACCAGGCTCAACATTGCTTAACTTTGGTGATCTGACGGGAACTGGTGTGTCAACGGGATTCTAATTAGAAAGATATCAGAGAAACGAATACCATCAATAATCATCTGATTGATATGAAATGAATAAACCCTACTCCTCCTCCTCATCATCATCATCATCGTCGTCGTCGTCGTCATCGTCGTCGTCATCATCATCATCATCATCGTCGTCGTCATCGTCATCATCATCATCATCATCGTTGTCGTCGTCGTCGTCATCATCATCATCATCATTATCATCGTCGTCGTCATCATCATCATCGTCGTCGTCATCATCATCATCATCGTCGTCGTCGTCATCATCATCATCGTCATCATCATCATCATCATCGTCGTCGTTGTCATCGTCATCATCATCATCATCGTCGTCGTCATCATCGTCGTCATCATCATCATCATCATCATCATCATCATCATCATCATCATCGTCGTCGTCGTCATCATCATCATCATCATCATCATCATCATCGTCGTCATCATCATCATCATCATCATCATCATCATCGTCGTCATCATCATCAACAGTAATAACAGCAGCAGCAGTAGCTGTAAGCTAGAATTTCAAAATATTTATGAAACCATTTTGAAATGTTCAAATATTTTACAATACATAAAGCAAACACTGACTCAACGGGTCGTTAGGACTCTAGTGGGAGATGACGGTTACTCAGTTGTTAACAACACGGATTGATAACCAGTGTGTGTCAAGTTTGAATCCAGTTTGTTCCCAAAAAAACACCTGGCAACGTTCACGTGCTTCCTCCCTGCCATAAGTAAAGAATTCTAACTAGAGAGATATCGGAGAAACGAATGCCAACAATAATTAAAAGAATCGTTTTGGAATCGGAAAATAGGCATCAATTTTTCCAATTCCGATTCCTCCAAATCTTTTGATTTTTATGATTCCCGATTCCGATTAATCGTCCCAACACTAATATATATATATATATATATATATATATATATATATATATATATATATATATGTGTAAATATTTAACAATATTTTATATATATGTACTAGCAAAAGTACCCGTCGTTTACTGAGTTCAAAAAGAGCGTACAGAAAATGGACTCTGATTTATGAAAGTATGATAGGTTATGAAAAGGAAGAGTTGTAAAGAGATGGGTTCGAATTTGGGGGTATCAAAACCAAAGCAAAATATGATGAAAGTAAAAATAAAATAGATAAACCCCATAATTTATTATACAATACCTGTTCACACTGAAACACTTATCACAATATTCTGTGGATCTATATTAAAAAACCTTGTTAAACTTTGTGATATATTTCCATTCTATGGAGGTCAGGTGCGAACAAACACCCCATAATTTTATTATACCATATTTCTTCAAACTAAAACATAATTATCAAAGTATACTTACGCAGATAGATATGAAAAGTATTAAAGTTTGTGCCTATTTCCATTCTATGGAGGACAGGCACGAACGCAGACTCCACAATTTTATTATACCATCCCGATTTAAGTTAAAACATACTTATCAAAGTATTCTTATGTACATCTATATCAAAAACACTTGTAAACGTTTTTTTTTTACTTGTTAAATTTTTTATTTCCATACTTTGTGGACCAGGCGCGAACGCAGATCCCACAATTTTAATGAATCATCATTATGCCAGATCAAACATACCCATTCCTGTGTCTCGATACATCTTTTATCATTATAGGTGATCAGTTTTCCATAATAGTCAACCATATAGGAGCCTATTCGTGACCAGATATACACACAGACTTTCAGCTTTATATATATATATATATATATATATATATATATATATATATATATATATATATATATATAATATAATATAATATAATACATAATTGACCAAAAAAACCCAAAAAACATACAAAGTATATCTAGAACATAGGCTGTAGAATGGAGAAAAAAAAGGCCAAAGACGCTAGTGTTTTGATGTGATGTTTTGAATATAATAAACTAGTTATGACCAAAGTTCATTTTATTCAGACAAAACACTAAGAAACGGGGCCTAATTAAAGTTGGGCCCCATTTTTTGGATCACCCTATATACATGTATATAAAGAAACAGGACCTAATTAGACTTTGGGCCCGTTTTTTTTTTGGGTCACCATGTATATATAAATGTTCAAATATTTAACAATATTATATATATATATATAATATAATTTTTTTTTTACATGGGGATCACCACTTATCAAGGCCTGGGAGCCACTCGGGAATAAGGGTTATTTCGTGTACAATAATCAATAGGATAATATTATAGTAATAGTTGGTATTGGAGATTTGATAAAGTGTCTTACTTAAGGGGCGATTAATCAGGAATTTGTTTATGTTGGACTTGAAGACGTCCAAGTTGTAGTCAGGTGGGAAACAGGCAAACGGAAAAGAATTCCACAGGCGTGCACTTCTAAGAAAAAAGCTTTGTTCATGGAATCTACATTTTGATTTAGGCACATATAAAGAGTAGGCGAAATTACTGACAGTGGTTTTAGCTAGACGAGTGTTTATAATGAAGGATTGGCGAGGGGGGGACCAGAGATTGGAGTTCAGACGAGCACTTGCCATGGAAATAACGATAAAACAAAGACAGGCTCACAACGTCTCTTCTGTGGGAGAGAGGTTGCAGGAAAGAGAAGAGAGCATCCCCCACTAAGCCACAAAGTCTATTTTGTACTTTGTCAAGGCAGGATAGGCTGTTTTTTGAAGCTCCAGTCCAGATATGGCAGCAGTACTCCATCCTTGGACGTACTTGGCTTTTATATAGATAGAGAATTGCATCAGTAGTGAGATAACTTCTGGAGCGGTAGAAGGATCCCACCATTTTCCCAGCGGCCCGGACAACAGACTTGATGTACGTGTTCCATTTCAGATCAGAAGTAAAAGTCAAACCCTGGAGTTTGTCAAAACATGAAGCCTCCCCAAGATGCGAGCCATCCATTTCAATTGATGCTAGATGAGGAACAGAGCGTTTATGATGTAAAGTTAGGAGCTTGGTTTTGGATGCATTAAAAGTAACCAGCCACCTCTTCCCCCATTGAACCATGCGCTCAAGATCAGAGGAGAGGGAATCAGAGAGAACTTTGTCATTTACGGCCTTTGATGTGTTGCCATAGATGGTCGTGTCATCAGCATAGATGTCAACGAATGATTTAAGTATGTGTTTTGGGAGATCATTGATGTAGATCAGGAAGAGAGTTAGGCTGCCCATCTACCAGTACTCTTATGAGCCTATCGGAGAGAAATGATTTAATGATTGAGAAAACATTTCTAGTTATACCATAGCTGGAAATCTTATGAAGTAGGCCTTTATGCAATACCTTATCGAAGGCCTTTGATATGTCAAGAGCAATTGCCCTAGAACGGAAGCCTTTGTCGAGAGATTCACTAATCCTATCAGATATAACTGTTAGCACATCAGCTGTAGATCTAGCAGAACTGAAACCATATTGCATGTCACTAAGGAGGTTATTTCTGCTGAGGTGGTTGACTCATTCTTTATTTAATATGGATTCCAGTAACTTACTGATGACACACAAGAGACTTATTGGTCTGTACTGAGACAGAGATGACTTATCACCTGAGTTTTAATACAAGGCATACTGATGAGGTTTTCCAGAGTGTTGGAAAGCACTTCTCCATAAGGCAACGCCTAAACAGTTTTGTAAGTATGGGGGCAAATTCTGGTCAAAGCTTTTTCAACACTATAATTGTAATGCTGTCTGGGCCAGTTGCTTTACTGAAATCAAGGTTCTTGATTAGTTTGGGGACCTCGTGCACAGATATTTGTATGTTGGATAGTGTGTTGTCTGTTGTAGGAGGAAATATGGGGAGTTGATGACCTTCGCCGCAGAGGGTAGAGTTAGCTGCAAAGTTCTTGGCAAATAGTTTGGCCTTGTTTGATGCTGATGCGATGACCTCAGGTCCATTGATGATGGTTGGCATAGAACGCACGCATCTGTCCAGGATCCTGTTTGCTATTTGCCAAAACTGGTGGGAACCAAGCCGCTGCTCAGCTACTTTGGATTTGACGGACTGAGTATATAGCTCATATATATATATATATATATATATATATATATATATATATATATATATATATATAGCATATAGCTCATATATATATATATAATAATATATAATATAATATATATAATATATATATTATATATATAGCATATAGCTCATATATATAATATATATATTATATATATTATATTATATATTATAATATATATATATAATGTTAAATATTTGAACATATATTTATATAATATATATATATAAATAAATGTTCAAATATTTAACATTATATATATAATATAATATATATTATATATATATAAATGTTCAAATATTTAACAATATTATATATATAAAATATAACATATATATATGTTCATATATTTACAACATTATATATATATATATAATATGATATGATATATATATAAATAAATGTTCAAATATTTAACAATATCATATATATATATATATATATATATATATATACATATATAAATTTTCAAATATTTAACAATATCATATATATATATATATATATATATATATATATACATATATAAATGTTCAAATATTTAACAATATTATATATATATATATATATATGTATATATATATATATATATATATATATATATATATATATATATATATATATATATATATATATATATATATATTAAACCTACAGGTGACAGTCTCGTGTGATTGTGGAATTAATCATCTTATAATACTTTCACTTCCTGGTCGGTTAGACCTTGTGACAAAATGTTAATCTCGAATTTGTGTCGCGAAGAATTGCGCCTTTAGTGTGAGAAAATGGGGTTTATGACATTTCTGAAATCTTGAAGTCTTCCACGAAATGCGTCATTTCTTGTTGGAAGAGCATTGTAATTAAATGAGTTCGAAAGAGGATTAGCGACAACGGATATCCTTTAGATGTGCACAATTAATCTGCACTTTTAGCGATTAATGTACGATGTCCAATTCGAAGGGTAAGCGTCCGACGGACAGAGCCTGCTAATCGAGATATTTGGGCGTATCTATAAAAAAAAAAAAAAGAACTCCGCGAAAAGAAATGACAAAAAAGGAAGAAAGCAAAGAGTAAAACAAACAAACAAACAAACAAAACATGAAAATGAATAAGTAATAATAATAATAAAAAAGAAACAGAGCTCCATCTTTAAGATTTGCCCATTCAGTATACGCGTTTAGCGATGAGAATCCGATTTCAAACGGAAGTGTGACAGACAGAGAGATCGATGGATGAAGTTTCTTTTAATGATTCTATCATTGTTGTTTCATTAATGCAAATCCATTGAAACTTCGGTGTTTATCAAAAAATGCTCAATGACAAGCCGAGCGTAACTATGGTGCGGTTATTTATAAAAACATTTTTGGCTACATATGTGCATACATGTATCTGCTGCAACTGTTTTAGAGAAGAGGCGTTTTCAGGCTAGATTTTCTTTCTTATGAAACCAAATTCTAAATGGTCCTTCTTTTATGCCAAGCTTATTTTTTATTTAATCGAATCATAATAAAGAAATAGAAAGGAAAAACAAGATGGTTAGAAAGTTGGTAAACGTTATAAGAAGCATCATTAATAAACTTAATAACGTCCGAAAATAATCAGATAAACTATTTTGAAATCACTTAAAGGTGCAATAATTTATTAAAAGGAAAAAATTAATTCGGTTTTTAAAAAAAATATTTTTTTCTTTTTTTAAATTGAAATGTTTCTAATTAAATTTGCTAAAGTGAAATATATTTTTATTAATATCTTTCAGAGTAAGCTGTGGTGTTCTCTAGAGATTGAGTGACAACAAGTCTCCGCAGATTTCCAGTACTCTCCACCTCTTTTAATCTTTGCAAATCAATTTGCCTTAGCGGAACAGCCGTTTACCATTGATTTCTCGTTGGTAGCGGCCATGGATCTTCACTGGAATTTGGGTGGCAATAAGCCTCTCCAATGTCTTAGTCCTCTTTACACTCATCCAGTGGAGGTCTTGTTAGTGCTTTATCTTCTTGGTATATTTAATCTCTCTTTACCCTCTCCAACTATTTGGTGTGGTATCAGTTAATGCCGACACTTTTTCTGATGTGGTGGTGGTGGTGGTGGGGGTAATTTACAAGTATATTTTCTGTTTTCTTAATTCTCTGTGGTGTTTCTTAGAGTTCCACTTTTGTGGCAGTTTCTATATGGCCGTTTAACGTATGTATTAGTCTCTGCAGTCAAGAGTTTTCCTTTAATATTTCAGCCATTTTAATTATTGCTATCCATTGTATATTCTGAGCCATTCCCCTGATTCCAATTTCTCCCTGTTCTTTATTCGAAGTTTTCTTTTCAGAATTATTCCTAGTGCTCCTATGATTATAGGTGTTATCTTTCTTCACCTTCAATATCTTCTTCAGCTCTTTGGCCAGTTCCGTGTATTTGCTCCACTTCTCCATCTCCATATAAATCCGTTCTGTAGTCTACTGGAGCAACGAAATCTACGATCTGGCAGGACTTTTCCCTTTTGCTGACTATTATGACATCTGGTCTTCTTGCTTGGATGGGTTTATCTGTTAATACATTCATGTCTAGTAGGATTTTATGAATTTCGTTTTCAAGTACTGCTGCCAGTTTGTGCTTGTCCTATATGTTTCGGTGTTTTAGATGTGTTGCTTCCGTAATTCCCAGTGTACTGCCTTCCCCACTTGATCGTGAATATTTTTATATTCTTTTTGGGCTAGTTTGTTGCATTCATTTATTACGTGATTTATACATGATTTATTGTTTCACCTCCTTGTCCACAGACTGTACTTGCTGTTTTCTTGTGTTTTGTCAATGTTTGTGTTGATGTGGTTGGTTCTTATTGTGTTATCCTGTGTTGATGTGGTTGGTTCTTATTGTGTTATCTTGCGTGGCTGTTATTAGGGATTCAGCTTCTCTGTTTAGGTTCCCATAGCCAAGTGTTTTCGTTAATCTCCCCTTTTGTCATACTTATGAATTGTTAATGTAGCCGTTTCTCTTCTAATTTTTTCTTTCTCGTCTTATCCCTTGCCTTTCTGTTTCTGTCTTGTTGGTTTTTTTTTTTTCAGTGTCTCTTGCTGCGGTAATTATTCTTTTTGTGTTCTATATTATTTATTTTTCTAATTCACACAATCTTCTATACAAACCAGTCCTATTCCTCCGTGTTTACTTTTCATATAGAGTCGGTTGGTATCATCCTTTGAGTTTAGTGCATTGTGCATAGTCATGAGTTTCCTGGTCTTCTGATTGAGATGCTTCAGTCCTTCTTTGGTCCCTCCTATAAACGGTATCTTACTAGTGACACTGCCCATGTGTTTATACCTTTTATTAGGTTTGGACTGTATAGTTTAGTTTTGAGGATTTCCTTGCCATTCTGAGATATTCCTTTCCAATTTTTTGTAATTTCTGTTGCTTTGGTGATATCTGCATTCAGAACTCCCCAAAATTTGTAGCTATCATGTTCACCTCATGCCCTCATCTCCGTTTGGGTAATTCCATACCTTCTGTTGCCCCCGGTTTTCTTTTTCTCATAACTTTTTGGTTCTTGCAAATAATTTCAGGTCGTCCATGTACATTAGGTGGTTCATTCTTTCATCTGTATTAGTTAATTTATATCCAGCTTGGCATTTTCTTAGTATATTGTTCAGGGGCATCATAAGTATAATGAATAGTAGTGGTAATAAGGAATCACCTCGGAAGACACCTGCTAATATTTTAATTTCAGTTATGTATTGTCCATCAGCTGTCAGTTCAAGTCTCCATGCTCTCATTGCATTTTAAATCAAATTGATAATCGTGTCTGGTATTTTGAACATAGACATTCTATTATCCATGCTTGTGGGGTCTTGTCATATGCTTTCTTGTAGTCGATCCATGCCATGGTTATGTTCTTTTTTTCTACTTTTTACCTTTTGCAGGATCTTTTGGTCTTTTTTTTTTACACGGTGGTCACCACTTATCAAGGCCCGGAAGCCACTCAGGGATAAGGGTTATTGCAAGTACATTACGTTAGTGTGGAGATTTGATGAAGTGTTTACTTAAGGGGGCGGTTCAATAGGAATTTGTTAACATTGGACTTGAAGACATCCAAGTTGTAGTCAGGTGGGAAGCAGGCATACGGAACAGAGTTCCACAGGCATGCAGTTCTAAGAAAGAAGCTTTGTTCATGGAATCCACGTTTTTGATGGTCTATGCATAATAGGTCAAGCATTCCTTTTTTTCCTTTTTAGAATCCTTTCTGTTCCTCTGGGAGTAGTCCACGATCATTGAGGGGGTAGTAAATTTGTTCTCTTAGTTGTGCTGTCAGTAATTTCCACATTGTAGGTAAGCATGTTATAGGTCTGTACTTGCTGGGGGCAGTTCCGTTTTCCCTATCCTTTTGTATCAGTGGAGTTCTACCATTGGTCAACCATTATGTAACGTCTGCTTCAGGATGCATCTTTTCAGGTTCAGAATTATTCCTTCGTGTAGTGTTGTGATTTTTTTTAACTAGTATGTGTGTATTCCATTGTGACCTGGCGCTCTCCACTTTACAGTTTTAAATAGGATCGTCTTGAGGGTTTCTTTGTTGATTTCATTCTCTGTTCCTTCTTTGATTTGCTTTAATTCTTATGTAATTATTATTATTATTATTATTATTATTATTATTATTATTATTATTAGGAACACGACTTCAAAAAAGTGGTTCTAGGAGAGGAAGTTGCTGCAGAATGCCGGATTTGTGGTAAGACCTCAGAGTCAATTGCGAACCTTGTAGCAGGGTGTAGTGGATCGGCCCAGAGAGAGTACCGCAAAAGACACAATTGCATGGGGCTCCGGATATATTGGGAGGTCTGTAAGAAGGTTGGGGTGAAGTGAGCTGGAAAATGGTTTGAGGAGGTGCCCGATGAAGTAAGAAAAACTGAGGATGGTGGGACAAAAGTGTCATAACGACCAAGCAATGGGAACATAATCATTCAGATTTGGTCATCATCGACAAGATCTCAAAAAGTGGCAAATCGTAATTTACTCTGGGACAGGAATGTGAGAGAGAAGGGAAACGAGAAGTGGAGCAATTATGGGGTTAAAACACAAATAATCCCAGTCGTAGTTGGTACACTAGGAGTAGTATCAAGTCGTCTGGATTGAAAAAAAAAAACTATGAATCTCCGATGTTTTAGGTAGCCTTCAGACCTCTGCTATTGTAGATACCACCAACATCCTTAGGAAAACCCTTGATCTTTGAAGCTCCTGGTTTGGAGCCAGGATCGAGGGAAATCCTCTGGAAATGAATCCCATCTCTTTTCAGGGAGACGTTGATAAACAAAATCAAAATTATTATTATTATTATTATTATTATTATTATTATTATTATTATTATTATTTCTTACTCAATTAGAGTTCTCAAGTGAATCATTACCAATACAAGTTCCT
>NC_136498.1:123495781-123500781 GCF_053919585.1 Euprymna scolopes | reverse complement strand
TGTTAGATACAGCCCCAAATAGTAGCCCCTTACGTTCCAAATGGCAATATGCCTTGCTTGAGGAGAAAAAGAGTAAAAAAAAAAAAAAGATTGACAAATCGATTTAACGAAGCTGAAACACTAAAATAAAGAAACTCCACTATAATTAACACGATCACGTGACTCCTACCCACCCAGATCTTAATATTTCTAACTACTATCCAGAGAGCATAAAGAATAAAAAAAGGGTTAATGAGAACCTTCGTATGTCTAAATAACTTTATAAATCTCCTTGGTTAGCGTAATGTCCAATATAAAGAATGATCATGTGACCTCGTCATGGAGGGATTCATACCTCACGTAAAAGTCGTCATCAAAAGCTGAATGAGACTTTAATGAAATAACATTACAAAACAATATATTTATCAACCCCAAAACGGTTTTCTTTATCTTAGTGTCATTTTTGTATATTTGTAAAGCGAACATAGAAAGATATGTAGGATAAATCTAGTTAATATTATGGTTTTATTTCGACACGCATCTATAATATTTTCTATTTTATTTCATAGTGATTTGCCCAAGTCTCTCCACACCTCTCTCTCTTTCTTTATCTATCCAAATATCCCCTTTATATCTATCTATCTATCTATCTATCTATCTATCTATCTATCTATCTATCTATCTATCAATCAATCAATCAATCTATCTATCTATCTATCTATCTATCTATCTATCTATCTATCAATCAATCAATCAATCTATCTATCTATCTATCTATCTATCTATCTATCTATCTATCTATCTATTTAGTCCAACCTTTTCCCAACCTCTTCCTATCTATCTATCTATCTATCTATCTATCTATCTATCTATCTATTTAGTCCAACCTTTTCCCAACCTCTTCCTATCTATCTATCTATCTATCTATCTATCTATCTATCTATCTATCTATCCCAAACTCTTCATATCTATCTATCTCTCTCTCTCTCTCTCTCTCTCTCTCTCTCTCTCTCTATATATATATATATATATATATATATATATATATATATATATATATATATATATATCAACCTCTTCCTATCTATTTATCCATCTATCTATCCCAACGTCTTCATATCTATCTATCTATCTATCTATCTATCTATCTATCTATATATATATATATATATATATATATATATATATATATATATATATATATATATATATCAACTTCTTTCTATCTATTTATCCATCTATCTATCCCAACGTCTTCATATCTATCTATCTATCTATCTATCTATCTATCTATCTATAAATTTTCATATCCGTGTTTGACACTCTGATTTATCTATTCTAATTATAATTATCTAAATATGAGTCAATTTACATTCGTTTTCCTAAAACGTTTTTTTTTTATAAACTTTCATTACACAAAATGCATGGTAAAGTATGATTTAGTTCTGGAGTTGAGTTATGTTGCTATCTGTTTTAATTGTTCTAAATAAGCGTAATTTCTGTATACTTCTCTCGTCCCCTTTTACTTTACGACGATTCAAACACTCTCTAATATTTCGTAATGTGAGCACTTAGAGAAAGAGTGATTCTCTTTTTTCAGTGTCGTCATATTATTTACATGCTTGTAGATGTACACACCAGAAACTCGTATGTAAATCAGATAGCAAAACAATAAATATCTTTACTTCTACGCAAGAATAACAGAATAATTATAGTTTTGTTTAAAAAATTCGCGACACTATATGACAAACTAGTGCAAAATCTGAGAAGATGTATCCGCAACATAGAAGCACCAGAATGGGAGAGCAACGGAAGGACTGTGTTAATTTCAAAAGACTTTGGAAAGGGGACGCTACAAAGCAATTATAGACCAATAACCTGCTTACCGACCACATAGAAAATTTTAACTGCACAACTTAGTGAACAGATCTACTACTACCATAATACTCGTGGACTACTGCCTGAGAAAAAAAAAAAAATGCCAGAAAGGAAAAAGCGGGACATACGGCTTGTTACACATAGATCAAAAGATCTTGAGAGAGGTAAAAATCAGGAAAAAGAATATAGCCATGGCATGGATTGATTACAAGAAATCTACGACAGAATCACACAAGATTGGATAACCGAATGCCCAAGAATGTACAAGATACCCGACAACATTATTAATATTATTAAGGAAGCAATGAAAACGTAGAGACTGGAAGTGACAACTGGAGGACAGCACCTGACTGATAAAAGAATACAGAGAAGCATCTTCCAAGTAGGCTCACTATCACCACTGCTGTTTATCATAGCCATGATGCCACTCAACTACATACTTAGGAAATGTAATGCCGGATATTAGTTTACAGACACAGATTAAAGAATAAACCGCCTCATGTATATGGATGACCTGAAGCTGTTTGCAAAAAAACAAAAAAAAAAAACAAAAAAAAAACAAAAAGGAATTGGAGAAGCTGATAAACTCAACCGTAACAGGACATTACAATGGAATTTAAAATGGAAAAGTGTGCACTATTGGAGATAAAAAAGGAAAAACTAGAGAAATCAGAAGGTATGGAACTTTGCAATCAAATGAAGATGAGTGCTCGGTGGACATGACATTTATAAATATCTGGTGGCGCTGGAATCAGACATCATCAAATCTAGAGAAAGGAAAAGAGTACACGAAACCCCCCCCAAAAAACAATGAAACTTTTAGATAAGAAAAAAAAAACGGTATTTTTTACGACCTGCCCCAGTGTACTATAAACACCCCAACCACCCTATGTTTTTTTTTTTTTTTTTTTTTTTTTTTTTTTTTTACAGAGAGATCACCACTTATCAAGGCCCGGAAGCCACTCAGGGATAAGGGTTATTGCAAGTACATTACGTTAGTGAGGAGATTTGATGAAGTGTTTACTTAAGGGGGCGGTTCATTAGGAATTTGTTAACATTAGACTTGAAGACATCCAAGTTGTAGTCCGGAGGGAAGCAGGCAGACGGAACAGAGTTCCACAGGCGTGCAGTTCTAAGAAAGAAGCTTTGTAAAGAACGGCTTTCGAAATAAAGTCCCTTCCCAACCTCCCCATGGTAAGAACGGCTTTTAAGGTTGGAGGTGCTTATTCCTTAAGCCGTTCTTAACATGGGGGAGGTTGGAGTGTTTATAATACGCTGGGGCACGTCGTAAAAATTTACGAAAAAACTATAGAATATGAATTTAATTAAAGGGACAAACATACGGGCAGTATCGCTAATAAGATACTCTGTACTGTTCATAGGCTGGAAGAACTTAGGCATCTTGATTAGATGATGAGGAAATTAATGATAATGCACAATGAATTACACCCGGAAGACAACAGTGACCGAATCTATGTGAGAAGGAACGAAGGGCGAAGAGAACTAATAAATGTAGAAGACTGCGTAGAAGGCACAAGATTGGAAACTAACCACATCAAGTCTAAAAGGAATAAAACATAGGAAAACAGTAAATGTATACTCTGTGGACAAATAGACGAAACAATTAAACAACATAATAAGTGAATGCAGCAATCTTGCTAAAAAGGAATACAAGGACAGGCATTACTGCATGGGAAAGGGAATGTACTCAGAGCTCTACAGATGACAGTACAGGAAAACAAAAATCGCAAAATTCTTTGGGGCATAGAGGTGCATATAGATAAACTCATCCAAGCAAGAAGACCAGACGTCATAATAATTAATAAGAAGGAAAAAAAAAACAGTCAAATTGTAGATTTTGCTGTCCCAGCAGACTATACGGTGAAGCTCAAAGAACAAACATGCGGAACATTCCAGAGAATTTAAAGGAATATGAAACCTGAAGAAAAGCAACTCATAATACCAATAATTGTAGGAGCATTAGGAACGGCCCTAAAGAGTTTAGAAAAAAGGCTAAGAGAAATTGGAATCGAGAGGAAGATTAAGCCTAAGCAATGGATATTAATGCTGAAAACAAATGAAATTTTAAGGAAAACCCTTGAATGTGGAAACTAATCCACATGAGCGACAAACGCTAATCTGACATATAGAAACTGCAAAAAAAAAAAAAAAAAAAAAAAAAAGTAAAAGAAAAAGATGCAATTAAGAAAACTGAACAAAATTATAAGTTGACTACTTTTACCGACCTGGGTAAAACTTGCAGAGAATGCTCTGTTTTACGGTTGTTTTAAAAATGGAACAGAAATTTAAATTTCGCCCCGTTTTAATCTTTTTTTTTTTTTTTATAATTACGCATGCGTCCAAAAAATCGAAAGAATAACGTTACTTTATATATATATATATATATATATATATATATATATATATATATATATATATATATATAGCTCCTGAAACAGTCGCGAGCACTCTCAGAAGAATTTATTTCAGTACGATTGTTGAACATATATATATATATATATATATATATATATATATATATATATATATATATATATATATATATATATATATACAGGGTGTCCGTAAAGTTACTATACAGTCTTACTTGATTAAATAAACCTGTAAAAAAAATAAATATTAACTATTAATACAAATATAATACAATAAAACAATAAGACTGTATAGTAACTTTACGGACACCCTGTGTGTATATATATATATATATATATATATATATATATATATATATATATATATATATATATATATATATATATATATATTAAGAAAAATGAAATAATTTAATTTTTAAACGAAAAGAGTAAATTTGGTATACCATTTTGGCATTTTTTTTTTTTACGTGTCCAACTCACCGTTCACATTGGAAATGTCGACTTTTATAGGTTTTCGGGTATGCATACAACGAATAAACACCCCCAATCTCCCCATGTTAAGAACGGTTTTCGGAATATGCACCCCCATCCTCCCCAGGTTAAGAACAGCTTCCGGAATTTGGCACTTAGGACATATGACTGTTTTGGGCAATACTTCGTGTTCAATTAGAAATCTCCTACTTAAATCTTCTTGTTCCCAAAATGTTACTATTACGTATAAATTATTATATTTGAAACTTGTGCACA
>NC_136498.1:123478281-123490781 GCF_053919585.1 Euprymna scolopes | reverse complement strand
TATATATATGTAAATATACATGTATATATATGTATATGTATATATGTGTGTATATATATATACATATATATATATATATACATATATATATATATATATATATATATATATATATATATATATATATATATATATATATATATATTGGTCAGAAATATATATGAAACTTGGCTGTGTGCATAATGACTACGAAGTTTGTTCTTCCTGTAAATAATTAAAAAAAAAAGAAAAGAAAAGAAAGAGGGTTGAACTTACCAGATATTGTAGTTAAGACACTGCCGAATTAAAAGCCCTTAATGGTTAGGTTTTCCCGTTTTTTTTTTTAATTTATTATTATTATTTTTTTTTAATTTTTTGTGATTATTTATTTTTTTTTTCCGTTCCTGTATATTGTGTGGATTTCTTTTTTTGTAAATCAGAACGTTGTCAAAAAAATCCAATAACGTGTGATCGAATGATGAAAAAGCGACGGATATGCTATTTTTTTTTTTTTTTTAAATGATTTTAAAAATGGACGAGAGAGAAAAGAAAAGAACGTGTAGCGCCTCCTATTCTCCGTATCCTTCCGTGTGCGTCGCGCGTGTGTATAAAATAGCCAGACTTTCGAACGTCACCGTTTCTCTAACTCCTGCTGTGTCTCTCGCGGTCTTCGTTTACCTACGCGTTCTCTTCTTTTCTTAGTAATAGTAGTTGTGGTGGTGGTAGTAGTCGGTTGAATGGTAGTAGTAGCCGTAGTCTTGAGAGAAGAGAGAGAGAGAGAGAGAGAAAGAGAGAGAGAGAAAGAGAGAGAGAGTGAGAGAGAGAGAGAGAGAGAGTGGGAGGGGGATTTGTATAGTTTGTGGAGGCGAGAGCACCGTTTTTTTTTCTCTCTTTTTTTTTCACTTGCCACCTCCCTTTCTCCCAGTAGTACCGTGTGCTTCACTTTTCTCCTGACTCTGCTGATACTGTCTAAGATAAGGATGATGCGTGCTAGTAACGAGGTGCTTGAGCAAAGCGTGCGCGCGTTGTTTGTGTACTTTCAGGCAGTTCCTCACCCACCCCCATTCTTTTCTCTCTTCTCCCCTCTCTGTCTCCCGTTCCCCTTCTCTCTCTCTCTTTCTCCCCCTCTCTGTCTTCCACACACATACCTCTTCAAATTATAGACTTTTCCGCTTTCAATATACTTTTAAGCACCACGCATGCATTGAGCACTTTTACTTTATAATAATAATAATAACTAGAGCCCGTGGAAATTCCACGGTAGTTGAAAATTTTTAAAATACATAAATAAAATGAATAAAAAATAAAATAAGACAACTAACGGCGAATTTAAAATAATTTGTATTAAAAGAATTGATTAAAAAAAATTCAACACACAACACATTGTTTTGTTTTGGTTTTTTCCTGAATAATGTTTTATATAAATTATAAAGAAATAGGTCTCAATTCACTTGTATATTTTATTTAATTTTAAAAAGAAACTATAAAAAAAAAATTAGTGTTCTTTCAACATGATTTTTATTATGAAATAAAATAACCAATTTGAAACAGTAAACAGTCATTTTTTTTTTTTTTTTTTTTTTGAGATTTTAATGATTTTTAACTGATAATTTTGAAAGTTTTAATGATTTTTAACTGATAATTTTGAAAGTTTTAATGATTTTTAACTGATAATTTCGAAAGTTTTAATGATTTTTAACTGATAATTTTGAAAGTTTTAATGCTTTTTAACTGATAATTTTGAAAGTTTTAATGATTTTTAACTGATAATTTTGAAAGTTTTAATGATTTTTAACTGATAATTTTGAAAGTTTTAATGATTTTTAACTGATAATTTTGAAAGTTTTAATGATTTTTAACTGATAATTTTGAAAGTTTTAATGATTTTTAACTAATAATTTTGAAAGTTTTAATGCTTTTTAACTGATAATTTTGAAAGTTTTAATGATTTTTAACTGATAATTTTGAAAGTTTTAATGATTTTTAACTGATAATTTTGAAAGTTTTAATGATTTTTAACTGATAATTTTGAAAGTTTTAATGATTTTTAACTGATAATTTCGAAAGTTTTAATGATTTTTAACTGATAATTTTGAAAGTTTTAATGATTTTTAACTGATAATTTTGAAAGTTTTAATGATTTTTAACTGATAATTTTGAAAGTTTTAATGATTTTTAACTGATAATTTTGAAAGTTTTAATGATTTTTAACTGATAATTTTGAAAGTTTTAATGATTTTTAACTAATAATTTTGAAAGTTTTAATGATTTTTAACTGATAATTTTGAAAGTTTTAATGATTTTTAACTGATAATTTTGAAAGTTTTAATGATTTTTAACTGATAATTTTGAAAGTTTTAATGATTTTTAACTGATAATTTTGAAAGTTTTAATGATTTTTAACTGATAATTTTGAAAGTTTTAATGATTTTTAACTGATAATTTTGAAAGTTTTAATGATTTTTAACTGATAATTTTGAAAGTTTTAATGATTTTTAACTGATAATTTTGAAAGTTTTAATGATTTTTAACTGATAATTTTGAAAGTTTTAATGATTTTTAACTGATAATTTTGAAAGTTTTAATGATTTTTAACTGATAATTTCGAAAGTTTTAATGATTTTTAACTGATAATTTTGAAAGTTTTAATGATTTTTAACTGATAATTTTGAAAGTTTTTATGATTTTTAACTGATAATTTTGAAAGTTTTAATGATTTTTAACTGATAATTTTGAAAGTTTTAATGATTTTTAACTGATAAGTTTGAAAGTTTTAATGAAAGGCAACAAAGTTGCTATAAAAAAAAAACATATTTCCACAAGATTTTACTTTTCTTTTCATCATATTTTGATTTGATTTCGATACCTTAAAATTTGAAACCATATTTTTAGACATACGCGGGTTTTCATAACCTTTCATGTTATAATAAACCAGCGTCCAGTTTTTGAAGGCCCTTTTGCTAGTTTACTTAATATAAGAGATTTCTTCTATTCCTCTTTATCAATTTTTTTTTGTGAAACTAAAGAGTTGCTGTATACTAGCTCTGGCGGTATATCTGTATATATGTATGTTTCTTTTTGTATACGTGTATGTATGTGTATATATGTGTGTATATATGTGTGTATATATGTGTTTGTGTATGTATGCATATATATTTGTATATATGTGCATCTATGTCTGTGTATGTATGTGTGCATGCCTACTGGGTGTGAGTAAGTTGGCTTTTTTAGTCTCACTTTTTATCCTATATTATTTTATTTTATATATGTGTGTATATACATTTGTATATGGGCAATTATACATTTAATTATTAAACCATTACTTATGATCTGTAAACGTTTCTACCCATTGCAACTTCCCTCCAAATTTAAAATATATATTAATTTGAATAATCATTTTCATACAATTATTTTTCCTGTTTGGGTCGAATTGACCTCATCTGATCTATATTTATCTATTCTAAAAATAGATTTATAACGTTGGTTCTCCTCTGCCTCCTCATCCTCCTTTCTTACTCTCCTTTTCTCTCATGTCTATCTTTCTTTCTACCTTTTTTCTCAGCTTTTTACTATTTTTTCTTCCTCTTCTCTTTTCTTTCTTTTTCATTTTTCCTCTCTTTTTCTTATCCCCTTTTCTTAATTTAAGTTTAAATCTTTTATTGCTATTCCCTGAATCTTCACTTCAACATTTCCATTTGCCTTATCCGTTATTTAAAAAAAAAAAAAGCTTTTTTTAAAAACTTGAATTTCTGATGGTTTTTTTCTGGAAGCATTGATTTATGCTGGACATCTGCAATTCTGTTTTCCCGTTTCTTATGGATTACAAATTCATTATCAATGGACTAATTTTGGATTTATACTATTCTGGATTTTACATTCTTATTCAATGGATTTTTATCCTTTTTCTCTCGTTTTCCCTGTTTCCTGCTTTCATAGTCATTATGAATCCCTGTAAACTTTCACTAACTGTTTAATAACTTTTTTTATGCAAATATGATTCATTTCATATTTGTAGGTTTTTTTTTTCAATACATTAACCGGCAAAATTTATTGTATATTTTGCTAACTTTTTTCCTCTGATGAGAAGAATTGCATTTTTCGAAACTCCATGGAATAAGGTTTCAACTTATTTGTACAACTTGTTGGATAATTAAAACTTTTATAGCCAAATTTCTGGCCAAAAACCGATCATATAGATTTTTCCTAATCTCAGTATCCTGTATATCAAATTTCTAGTCTGTAGCCTAAAAATTGACAGAGGTATTGCGTAGGAAAATGTACACAGACAGACACTTTCACTTTTATATATATATATATATATATATATATATATATATATATATATATATATATATATATATATATGTATGTATATATATATATATATATATATATATATATATATATATATTCTTCTATAATTTTACCTGTTCATATTTGACTTTTAATTGAAATATTCTAGTGTTCACATCAATTAAAAAAACATCAATTAAAAAAACATCAATTAAAAAAACATCAATTAAAAAAACATCAATTAAAAAAACATCAATTTAAAAAACATCAATTAAAAAATATATAACTTCAAATTGAGGGGCAAAAAGAAAGTCTGCAGCAGCAAATTCGCTTAAAACCAGCTTAAATTATTGCCCCTAAACAATTGCCACGGGAATGAAAAGAATTAAGAACTATTAAATGTCGAATTCGGACGAGTACATTACGTAATCTAGAGTGCTCACACAAGCCGAAGTCGTGAACTTTGCATAGACGTTTGTTGACTGCCTTAGTTATAACTAAGAAGAAAGCGCCTATCCTTAAGTATTTTTAAAGCGAGTTGATAATTATATTTAAATAATAATTATTCATTTTTACCTACGGACACTAGTGTTTAATGCTTATACAATCATCAGTAAAGATAACGATTCCTGCTGGTCATGAGATTTGAACCCAGCCACGATAGTTGTGATACAATGAAGCAGTACTGTATGTGGATGACAATAACCCTCCCCCTTTAGGTTCTGTCGTAAATGTACTTTCAGTCGATGCTTCGTTTAGCAATTAAGCGTAGCTCATTGTCCGTTTGTTTTTAAGCAAACTAGCAGTTTGAGCACTGTGAAGTGATGGGCAAGTGCTCTTGCACTTGATAGGCACTTGATGTGGGGCATTTTGCGAGCACTGGTCTGTAGTGTTGTGAGTAGAGCTGCCGATTGTCAACTCGATGGTTGTAGGTTCGATCCACAGTTGAGAAAAGGTGCTTGTCTAGCCACACTGATGAGTTGTGATACAACGAAAAAGTACTGTATGTGGATGATTATATATATATATATATATATATATATATATATATGTATTATATATATATATATATATATATATAAAATACATATATGTATATATATATATATATATTATATATATATATATAAAATACATATATATATATATATATATATATATATATATATATATATATATATATATATATACTAGCAGGATGACCCGGCATTGCTCAGGATTGAATGAGGATCAACGAATATTCCACACGCCCAATGCTTTTATTGTAATCGAAGTCAATGAAATCGACCGTTTTTCAATAAAATCGATTGATTCTTTTCTTCTATTATCTCCTTTCTTTGTTATGTATTTTAACATTTCATGATGTGGAAGCACACACTCACACACACGCACACACACGCGTACATAAACACACAAACACATATACAATGATCCCCTATTCTAACACCTAAAATATTTGATTAATATTTGTTTTAATCATTAAATCATTCTTTTATACTTCATCCTGGGCATATATATATATATATATATATATATATATATATATATATATATATATATATATATATATATATATATATATATGTATGTATATATATATATATATATCAAATAAAAATTACAATTAAATTTACCAAAATGATCCAAGATAGTAAAATTAAAGTAAATTATAAATATTAAAGAGTTAATATTTATGAAATCATCTCAGCCAAATGTAAAAGCTCGATAAAACCAAATAGGAAATAGAGCTTATAATACGAGCAAACAGTTAATAAAAAATGTTAAAAAACACTTTGAAATGAGTTAAAAACATATTTAATCTGAAAAGGAAACATATATACATATATATATATTACAATAGAAAAATGCGAGCATGAAAAGTAATATGGTTAAGCTTAAACATGGAAAAGTAAAGGACTAGTTGTTAAAACTGGAAAAGAAAAGGACAAGATATTCTAGTAAAAAATATAATAAATTTATAACTTAAAATATTGCAGCATTAAGAATTGATTATATAATGTTATAAATTGAATTTAAAAAAAAATTCTTAGTGCTGCAAATTCTTAATGCTATGGAAACCAGTCATAAAAACGTCGCTCACATCCTTACATATTTTTACGATTTTGAACACCAGTAAATTCATCATAACTTTTGTTTTACTGAACAGAAATTTTTTTTTTCACGATATAGCAGAAAAGGTGATGTATAAACTGTAATAATTGTTTGAAATTTGAAGCTTTAAAGCAATTCTAAATGACTAAAATAGCCACTTAATAATATATTTAAACATGGTAGTGTTTGAATGATACACACACACACACACAAACATATATATATATATATATATATATATATATATATATATATATATACTTGTTTATTGTTATATAAACATGCTCACATCCCGCTGCTACAAATAGCCATTTGTTTCAATCAAACAACAGATATCATCAGGCAGCGACTTGACTATTCAAAAGTTCAATGAATAATCTTAAATGAATAAGGTTATTCATTGAACTTTTGAATAGTCAAGTCGCTGCCTGGTGATATCTGTTGTTTGATTGAAACAAGTGGCTATTTGTAGCAGCGGGATGTGAGCATGTTTATATAACAATAAACAAGTATTATCAGCTCTTTTTATTGAGCACTATCTAACAACCTCGTTGAATTCATTAGTCCATTACTTTTGAATATAAAAAAACCCGAGTATATATATATATATATATATATATATATATATATATATATATATATATATATATATATATATATATATATACTAGCAGGGAGACCAACGTTGCCTGGGATTGCATAAGAATCAACGAATGTTCCACACTTCCAATACTTTTATTGTCATCAAAATCGATGAAATTGCCCAGTTTTCAATCAAATCGATTGATTCTATCCTTCTATCATCTCCTTTCTTCATCATCTATTTTAACATTTCTTTCCTAAAGTGTATGTCACATCTCCTTATATTTGTAACCTAGCTCTTTTCTGCTCTTCTGATGAGAAGCATCAGGCTTCGAAACGCCTAGGTATAAAGAATATTTATAATATCCCCTTTCACTGATGTTTATTTCTTTTTGACAAAATAATTCATATATACCTATATATATTTTATCTTGTCTATTATTTTCGCCCTCAGCACAAGCCTACGAAGAGGTTCAGGGACTCTACAAAGAATAATTTGAAAGTCTTACAAATCGACATCGACACATGGGAAGAACATACTCTGCAAAGGCCGAAGTGGTGATAGATTGTACGTGAAAGTTGTGATGCTGTAGGGAAAAGAATGCAGGCCCACAGCAATCTGAAGCGAGAGCTTCGCAAAGGTTTAATTGATGGTCTTAACCATGACACACAGAGCTGGAAATGCGACACATGTGAACAAGTGATTTTGTCAAAAGCTGGCTACGTCAACCATCTTAAGTCGCACAAAACTCCTGTTCAGGTCAACTTTGCACCGATTAGTCCGAACCAAACGATCTGTTTAACATGCAACAAAGTTTTCAAGTCTACTGCTGGTTTGAAAAGACATGTGATTGTTCATAGAAATACCCTTCAACCTCCAGAGGAAGTCAGCTCGATGGAAATTGCTCAATTTGTATGTCACATCTGCTTCAAGATATGCAAATCTGCGGCGGGAGTGCAGAGTCATCTGAGATGGCATGGACGACAAGATTTGGAGAACCCAATGTGACGGTGATCATCTGGAAAGATGCGGCAATCATTTTATGTATAGATAGCATGTCCGGAAGCGATGAAAAGAAATCAAATAAAGTGCTCATTCACGAATGTGAGAGCTGAAAATACAAATATTTATTTCAAAACTATATACCCATAACTTAACCAATATGCACCATAATTATCATGAAGACACCTAAATACCGCATACACCTCTTAATCTGGATCCACCAACGAATCATCTTTTAAATCATACCTCAACCCTTTTATTGTTACCTGACCTCCTTACCTTATCACAATACAATAAATTATGTAATGCTTAACCTAACCCATGATTTTAAAAAATTTTTTATTCAATTTTCACTGCAAACAAACGGGGACAATTTGCGGGGGCATTATGAAGGGAGATGAGTAGAAAGATGTTTGTTCACATTACACTTGAACTTCTGCATATCAGTTGGGAAAGCAGTATCCCGGGAGGGAGTTCCAAAGACTTGCAGTTCTGGGGAAGAAACTATTGGAGTAAAAGGCTTTCTTACACCTAGGGTTCTCTACTATTGCTTGTCGAGTTTGTCGGGGGTAGTCACGTCGAGGAGGTACAAGTGCTTGCAGTTCGTCAGAGCAGCCACCATTAAAGTATTTGTAGAATAGGCAGAGGGATGCAACATTTCGTCGATATACATATATATATATATATATATATATATATATATATATATGTATATATTGTATATATATATATATATATATATATATATATATATATATTAAGTAATATGATTTATAATTTAAAAATTTAAAAAATTTTTAAATTTAAAAATCAAAATTTAATTAAATTAAAAATCAGTTTCATAAGATATATCCTACTTAATAAATCTCTATTAATGGCACGAAAATTAACTAATATAACTCAAGACGAAACTAAACTAATACTTATAGCTAGACAGTCTTTAATAACATTTGATAATAAATATTGGACCAGGAAAAATACCCCTAACCACTTCAACATTTTAATGGGATCGACGGACTCGACTCAGGTCACTGATCTAGTTGGCCTTTTCCTTTTAAATGAAATACATTGTATACTCCATAAACAATTCAAACTTGAAGGAGGGCTATATAGAGATGATGCACTTTTCATAACGAATTCTACTAATAAAAATTATGAAAATGCAATTAAAGCTCTACATAAATTATTTAAAAATTATGGACTTAGTATAAAAATCGACCCTAATAAAAAAATTGTTAATTTCTTAGACATAACCTTAAATCTTGAAAATTCTACCTTTGAACCATACCATAAACCTAACCAATCACTTCTATATGTCCACAATCAATCAAACCACCCTAAATCAATATTAAAATCAATAGTTCCCAATATCGCTCTAAGAATTTCTAGACTGTCTTCTACTAAATCAATATTTACCAAAAATGAAAAATACTATAATGAAGCCCTTAAAAACTCTGGATATAATTCACAAATTAAATTCATAAATGAAAATGATAGAAACATAAACTGCATTAAAAATAAACCTATTAAGAGCGTAATAACATATAATATGGCAATGTCTTCCCGTATACGAGTTAAGAAAAATAACCAGGAGACAAAAAAAGATAAAACCAAACTACAAATATTAGATAATAATATAAATAAACAACAAACTAAAACCCGCAAACGTAAGAATAGACACAAGGAGATCCTATGGTTCAACCCCCCGTATTCCAAAAACCTAGAAACAAACATAGCTAGAGAATTTTTTAAAATATTAGATAAGAACTTTAAAGCCCCCCATAGATATAATAAGATTTTCAATAAGAACACAATTAAAGTCTCTTACTCTACTATGCCTAACCTTCATCAGAAAATAATTAGCTCTAATAATAATAAAATTAATAAACTACAAAATGCAACTATACAAAATACATCGGACTGTAACTGTAGAAGAAAAAATAAATGTCCCCTACAAGGCTCATGTAAAATTAAAAATGTTATCTATAGCTGCACAGTATCAAAAACTCCAAATATACAAGAACCTATCAACAGCCATAACTCAACTACCAGATTAAATAATAACACCAACTTAAATCAATCTACCGATCAATTATTAACCAACCCACCACATTATAATCCAACAATAGACCTAACGGAAAATAATCATAATAATCAAGAGGTAATATATATTGGTTCCACATCTGGCCCAATAAAACATAGAATTTCAACGCACAAACATTCTTTTAAAAATAACTCTCTATCAAACCAAACTACTCTATCCAACTATATTTGGCAACTAAAAAATAGCAATATTTCTTTCAACTTAAAATGGCAAATAATTGAGACTTGCAAATCATATAAACCAGGAGATAAATTTTGTACATTATGTACAAAAGAAACCCTAAAAATTTTAAAATATGAAGATATAAAAAGCACAACCAAACTAGTAAATTCAAGACACGAGCTTCTATCATGTAATCATAAACGTTGGTTTAAATTTAATAAATATAAACCACCTTAAATCATTAAAAATTACTCATTAGTAAAAATAGATTTTTTTTTTCTTTAATAAATTAAGTTAAACCAATTACCGCCCTTAGACTCGTAAATCAAATAATAAATAAAGCCATGACAATTATCTCCCCTTAAAAACTTGCAAAAAAAAAAAAATACTCTCTCTCTATAGATATTAACTGTAGCGTCTTTAAATCAAAATACGCTAACGGAAACAATTTACTGCACGAGCGTCGCCCTTTTAAAATTCATCATTCAATAAAATAAAAAGCTATAGCAAACATCTAAATGACTACTTTAAATACAGTTCCTGATTTCAAAAAAAGAAAAACCAAAAGGTAATTATATATCTATATATTTTTAAATCAAATTTATTATGTAAATTCAAAAAAATATATATTTTTTCTACTCATTTCTATCTCTAACCTATACCAATTTTCTTATTAATTTTCTTATAAATTTTAAATCCAAACCTTTTACTTCAATTTTTCAGATTCATCTGCCTTACTTTTAATGCTAGGTTTATTTTTGGTGTCTTTTCAATTCAATAGAAATCCTCCTAAATTTGCTGATGAGGAGACCGTGCTTACCAAAAAAACTATGTATAATTGTTCTACGTGACTTCATGTATACCACAAATAAAAAGCACGGATTTCCGAAACGATCGTACAGATAATTGACTTTGTTGTTGTTCCTTCTTATGAAACTGATTTTTAATTTAATTAAATTTTGATTTTTAAATTTAAAAATTTTTAAAATTTTTAAATTATAAATCACATTACTTAATATTGAATTAGCTCTAGGACATTTAACTATCGAGCTTATTATATATCTAAATTACAACGAGCATTTCCTGTATTTTAATTAAACTAGTAATTTCACTATTACATTAAAATACACTTAGCTCTTTAGACTATTATTCTAATATCCTTTAAATTATATATATATTATATATATACAATATATACATATATATATATATATGTATATATTGTATATGTATATATTATATATATATACAATATATGCATATGTATATATGTATATATTGTATATATATAATATATATATATATATATATATATATTCTATATATAATATATATATATGTATATATTGTATATATATAATGTATATATATGTATGTATTGTATATATATAATATATATATGTGTATATATTGTATATATATAATGTATATATATATTGTATATATAATATATATATATATTATATATAAATGTGTATGCATATGTATGTGCTAATGTATATATCTATTTTACGCTTTAATAATCCTTATGTATTACTTATTATTGAATATTTTTTATTAATACAATTTTTTTTAATTATTATTATTATTATTATTATTATTATTATTATTATTATTATTATATCTTTTAAATTATTTATTTATTTATACACCTTTAATTGTTGTATATATATGGTTTCATGTGTTCGAAGGGCTTTCAGTATCCAAACATCCGCTGCTAAATATACACGTACACACGCGCGTGCGCGTGCACACACACTCACACACGCGCGCAAGCGCACTACCCTACCCTTCCTACCAACCCTCCCTTCTCTCCGTAAACAGAATCTCTAGCGTCGTTCACTAAGGACTATCTTTACAACGGGAACTCCGAGCAAAGACACCGCTCGTTAACCGGTGTTTTTCTCTGTTTATTTTACGTTTGCTTTGCTTTTCCAACGACGCTGATGAGTTGTATTGATTTCATATCAGTCACAGATGACTGTTTCAATACAATGAAACCGCTGGTTCGTCTTTGGAATATGTATATATAGTTTTTAAATATATATATATATATATATATATATATATATATATATATAAAATAAAAATTACAATTAAATTTACCAAAATAATCCAAGATGGTAAAATTAATATTTATAAAGTTATCCCAACCAGATGTAAAAGCTCGATAAAACCAAATAGGAGATAGAGCTTATAATACGAGCAAACAGTTAATAAAACATGTAAAAAAAACAACATGTTTTTAAACATGTTTTATTAACT
>NC_136498.1:123450781-123475781 GCF_053919585.1 Euprymna scolopes | reverse complement strand
GAAGACCATTACCCGCATTAAGCTGGTCTGCAGTTTAATTTGTTGCTGGCTATCTTGCTCTTGCTTGTTGCTGGATCTCAACATTTTGAACCGAGAGAGACTTAGCTGTCGTACAAAGCTAAGACTCTGTAACATCATATTTGTATAGATACTCCCTCGGGCATTTGGGCTCATGGATTTTAAATGTCTGAGGGAGTGGCACTCGTCTGACAAGACGTTGCAATCATCATGTGTATATATGTGCTTGTGTGTAGATATATATGTATGTGTGCGCCTGTGTGTGTTTATATATTTATATATGCGTGTTTGTGTGTATATGTATGTATGTATGTATATATATATATATATATATATATATATATATATATATATATATATATATATATATATATATATATATAAGTTTAATGATTAAAGTTAAATTCTGTAGATTGAAATATATATACAACTCTTTAAGTTAAGAATTTATTGTTTGAAACGAGGAATATATAGAAAAAAATTATGTCTATTTCCTTAATCCATGGATTTTCAATAATGGCTCATATCATCAGAGGAAATGAAATACAATTAGCAAAATATTCAGCTCTGAATAAACATGTATTTTGCTTTTCAGCACATATATTGAATATTTTTTTCTATGACATAGAAAAATGATTTCATACAACTTGGGTAGTCCATTATCAGAATGAGTTCAATATTTTCCGGGATATTACTGCCAAGTTGGAGAAGTAGTGATCCAGGGGAAAAACCAGTAATCCGATTTATCAAGAATGTTTGGTTGTCCCATACCGTTTTTTCCAAAGGCATACGAAATGGTCGTCTTCGTCTGTGATATAAAGATCCGTTGGTAGAAGAAATCCAGAATCCTTATGGGTGTGGAGATAATGCATCAAATATTTAATCAATGTTCAATTCCATTGCATATATTTCCGTCGATAATGAAATACGTACGTACATTTCAAACCCTTATACGTTGAGTCATATATGTATATTTTGAGTGCGAGAATCCCCGAATTCAGTAGGTCTTGAATTGATAAGATATTCGGAAAAGTCCTTTTCCAGTTCGATATCCACAAGTATGGGCTTCTAATATGGATCGATTTTCTGATTTTTAGAGGATCGTTTTACTTGATGAGAACATGGAAAGAAAGCTAGTTTAAGGTGAAAAGGAAGAGGAAGAATAAGAAGATAGAGTAAAGAGAATGAGGAAGGAAGGGGGTAAGGCTAGATCTGTGCGAGCTGGCATCGTATATATAAGAGTTTCTTTGGGGGGGGGGGGTTAAGGTGTTAGGTTTCGGTCAAATTTTATTGCGATGAATTTTTATTTGCTGGATTCAAATGGGAAATATACAGTCTGTGATCTTTTTGGTGAGAGTTGGGGCGGGATGGGTGTGGACACTTCATTTTTAGGCGCCGTGGGGGTGGGGGTGGCAAATAGGTGAGGGGGGATAGAGATGCATAAGAATCTAGAATTTTGAATTACTTGGAGGATTTATTATCTAAGTGAGTTAAAAAGGTGGACATACACAAAACTGTCGCAAACGTGTTTGCACGAAATTCAAAACCACTCGTGGCTCAAATTGAGAAAAAAAACAAAACTGGACTGCCCAGGTTGTATGAAATCCTTCTTTCTGGTGGGTGTTAAGAATGTCTTTCTAAATAACATTATTTCAACACGGTATTTTCTATGCATAAGTACTATCTATTTTTGTTCATTAAATTGTTAGGTGAAAGTATAGAATAGATGCAAAACTCCCTCCCCATGTTAAGAATAGCTTTCTAAATAACGGTATTATTTCAGCACGGTACCTTCTCTGCATAAGTACCATCTTTTGTTTATTAAATTGTTAGGTGAAAGTATAAAATAGTTACACAACACCCTCCACTTCCCATGTTAAGAATGGCTTCCTTAATAGCATTATTTCAGCACGGTACCTTCTCTGCATAAGTTCCATCTTTTGTTTATTAAATTGTTATGTGAAAGTATAGAATAGTTACAAAACGCCCTCTCCATGTTAAGAATGGCTTTCTAAATAATGTTATTATTTAAGCACGGTACTTTCTCTGCATAAGTACCATGTTTTGTTTATTAAATTGTTATGTGAAAGTACGGTACTCATGCAGAGAGTGATCCTCGCTGAAATAATAACGTTATTATTTAAAAAGCCATCCTTAACATGGGGAGGGGAGGGTGTTTTGTACCTAATCTGTATTTTAACCTTACAATTGAATAAAAAAACATATCATAAAACTTTAATTAAACGTGGAAATACGATTTAAAAAATAGCGCGGATCACTCTCTGCATTAGCACCAAATATTATTTAAGCACGTTAACAATCTGTAAATTTCTTTCGAAAAAAACTGTACTTTCACCTAATAATTTATGGTGTTAATAATAAAAAAGTTCATATTTTCTTATATCGAAAAATAAAAAAAACAAAAACAAAAACAAAACAAAAAACAAAAAGCAAGCGAGCAACTTTCTTTTGCCTGATATAATAAAGAAAACATTTTTAAATTAAAAAAATTTGGAAGATAAACAAATGAATTGCTTTTTTTTTTTTACTTATCGAGTAAACAGAAAATGAAATCTTCTAATTCGTTTCGTCAAATCGTGGGGTATGAAATGAATTGAAACGGAAGTTCAGTTTTATCAACAAAACAGGTTCGCACTTACGAAAAATATTTTTATTTTATTCAATATTTTTTTTTAATTGGCGATGTTTATTTATTTTAATAACATAGAAACATCCCTCGACTCTAAAGATGGGTTGTCTGAAAATTTAAAATAAATTGGTAATGTAGAAATATGGTTTTATCGACTTTGAACGAACCAAGAATTACACACACACACACACACACACACACACACACATATATATATATATATATATATATATATATATATATATATATATATTATATATAGTTATATTTCTTTTGTAAAAAGGATTCCAGCAAGGCTCTATGATAAGAAAAAAATTCCGAAAATGAGAGTATATTATTTATTGTTAAAGTATATAAGGACAGATACAATACAATAACCAGAACATTATCACCTGTTTTTTTTATGCTCAGCTCCCAAAAATCAACAGAGATTAGAACATTTCTGTTATGATCGGATTCCTGTTGATTTTACGGTTGGTTGTTTTTGTTTTACGGCATATCAACCCTTTTCGGGTTATTTAATGCCGAATCCAAAGATTTTGAAGAAAAGTTTTAAATAGAATATATTTGTTGTTTTCAAATCAGTTTCTATTTAACCCATAGTTGGGACCCTAACAGGTACTACCACTCCGGGTCAGAGTGGACCTGGGAGAAATGGTAATTAAAGGGTAGCTCCACACTCCACAAAGCCCGCAAGCTGGGCCTCACCACTGGATATAGTTTAAGGTCATATCCAGGACCGATTTTACGGTTGGAGATTTGTTCTGTGTAGTTTTAGGAGGCGCCTTTACCGGGGAAGGACTGCCCAGGTACTTTTTGCAGGTAAGAGTGCCCCCTCCTCTGGAGCACTGACTTCTCAATTCCACTTTACGACCCTAGTATCTGTTCTTGCAAGGGAAGAAAATGAAAAACCCCGTTATACCCGGCCCTTAAAATCAATATAAATTAAACTATTACTGGTCCCTGTTGATTGCGGTGTAATGCTAGTTCTGTGTAGTTCTAGGAGGTCCACCCAAGCTTTGCCTTCTCTCTTTGAGAAGAGGTTAGTTTATTGCTAATCGCCTGAGGCGCCCTTACCGGAAATGCCGACGGAGCTGCTCTGAAACATTTTTGCATGTCAAAGTGCCCCTCCTTGCGGGATGCTAATTTCTTAATCCCACTTTCCGACTCTGCCGTCACAGTTCTTGCAGGGGGGGGGGGCTGAAAGCTAAATACCCCCTAGAGCGACAAATATAGACATTTTACCAACTGATCGAAATATATTCGATAGCTACACGAACGTAGATCCATGTAAGCGGGCAGAAGCAAATAGGAAATAAATCTTTGTTGGTGTCATGGCACGTAACGGCCAAGCAATATCAATCAAGCCTCTCTGCCAAATCTTTTCTCTTTTTTGTTTTGTCAGGAAACCTGTCAAGATATCGTTAAATAAACCAAGTTTGACTTGCCAACAAATCACGGACAGCTGATTACAACAGAAAATATATTTTCACCCTGTTGTTTTAGAACAAATCTCTCTTAAATCTTTTCATATATTTTTTTTTTTCAATATTAGTTCGACTTAAATATAAAGAAAAATGTTTTGTGTCTTCTTTAAAAGAAGTGGAGAGTTGACATATCAAAGGGGCATAACTCTGTATTTATCACAACCTTCGACATTTTTTAAGTGTATCTTGTCATACTCGGTAATCTTTCTCTCGAACTCGAGAATCTTTCTGTCGAGCTCGGGAATCTTTCTCTTGAACTCGGGAATCTTTCTCTCGAACTCGGGAATCTTTCTATCGAACTCGAGAATCTTTCTCTCGAACTCGGGAATCTTTCTATCGAACTCGAGAATCTTTCTGTCGAACTCGAGAATCTTTCTGTCGAACTCGAGAATCTTTCTCTCGAACTCGGGAATCTTTCTCTCGAACTCGGGAATCTTTCTCTCGAGCTCGAGAATCTTTCTCTCGAACTCGGGAATCTTTCTCTCGAACTCGGGAATCTGCACGGAATTTTGAACGGAATCCTTTATTAAATCCACGGAGGGTAGCATGCTCTTGTTCCGGTAGTCATGACTGGGTGGAAGTCTTAAGTAAAGATTCCCGAGTTCAATAAAATACACCTGAAGATTTTAGAGGTTGATCAGCGGAAACTGGGTGGAAGTCTTAACTAATTCGCAATTGTATTTTGAGTGTCACTGGCACGGAGGATGAAACATTCAACCTCCGGAAGTGTAACTTGTACAACTGAATTTTACCAAGTAGTCTATCCACTACGACACGAGTCCTTGCGAAATTCCGTGCAGATTCCAGAGTTCCACATAAAGATTCCCGAGTTCAACAAAATACACCTGAAGATTTTAGAGGTTAATCAGCGGAACCGTTGCGAAAATAACAGATGAAAACAGTAGTCCGAAGAATCCAAATAATATGAATAATTAATCGTGATCTCAAAAATTCAGAAATCGATGCATTGAATATATTGCATAGATAATGTGTGTCCAGTTTGTTCAATGTTTCTCCGCCAAGCGTTTATTACATTCGTTTTTTTTTTTAAATTCTTTCTTTCTTTTTTTTTTAACTTCATCAGGATTCTAGTTGACGACGAACAGGTAATTTTTTTTATATTATTGTTTTTATTCCCTTTTTAAGCTGTTTTTGTTATTATTTAAGTTGTTTTATGTTTTATTATTATTTTTATTATTGTTGTTTATTTCCCCGCCTTTTTTTTTTAAATTTAAATTCTCATTTAAAATATCTGCCACGGCTTGACTACCCGTGTTAAATATATCCTTTGTTTTCTGGCGTTCTTTCAAATCTATTATGAATAATAAAACAAAAATTTATTTCAATGAATATTTTGAAACACGAAGTTGAAACAATTATTCTGAGATTCAACTGATAGCAAGGATAAGAAACAACACATTACAAACTTGCTTGTTGAAACACCTACACTCAGCCTCACTTTCGAATTCTCCACTGGCTTATATATATACATATAAGAAAACCGAAGGATCAGTAGAAAATTTTGTGCTCTCTAAAAACATTTTCGTCTTTTTTTTTTTTTAATAAACACAGAAAGATATAAACATTAATATATTTTTCTTATTGATTTTCTTTTATCTATATGGAGAATTGTTGAAGTTTTATATGAAAAATAAAAATACGAAAAGGCAATAAAAAACATAAACAAAATATAAAAATTGGATAGAGGTGAGTCCAGCTGTTTAATCCCTTAAAATAAGAATTATTGATGTATTCATATGCGTATCACAAATATATTTCGCAGTCTGAAGAGTAGTTATTTTGGAATATTTTTGAAATGAGATAATATTTGAAATTGTCCAAATGTTTACGAAACAATTTTAACGCATGAGGAAATACAACGTGTTCTTATTTCATATTTGGTTGTCTTGATTTTGCGAATATATATATATATATATATATATATATATATATATATATATATATATGTGTGTGTGTGTGTGTGTGTGTGTGTGTGTGTGTGTGTGTGTGTATAATCTATTGTTGATTTATTTATTTTTTATTAGCGATTCTGTGGTATTTAATTGCTACGTTCGCCTGAAAGTTTGAGGGAGTTACCAGCCCTTTCTTTATATATTAAGTATTCATTTTTATTTGGGACGTATTTGTTGTTATTATTATTAATTTTATTCATCAAATATTTGAATATTTTATTCAGAATATTTATTAAATATTTTTTTCGGCATAAAAGTTATCCATGTAATGTAATAAATATTTTATTTGAATAAAATATTCAAATGTCTAATATATAAAATTAGTAATAATAATAATAATAATAATAATAATAATATATATATATATATATATATATATATATATATAGTAAGATTGATAATTACATATCACTCTGCTCTTTAGACTGCTGTTCTTATCCTCTTTAAATTATATATATATATATATATATTTAAAGGAGATAAGAACAATAGTCTAAAGAGCTGAGTGTATTTTAATGTAACAGTAAAATTACTAATTTAATTAAAATACAGGAAAGAAAAAGTGCTCGTTGTAATTTAGATATATAATAAGCTCGATAGGTAAATATCCTAGAGCTAATTCAATATTAAGTAATGTGATTGATAATTTAAAATTTAAAAATCAAATTATAATTAAATTAAAAATCCGTTTCATAAGAAGGAACAACAACAAAATCAATTATCTGTACGATCGTTTCGGAAAACAGTGTTTTTATTGTGGTAGACATTAAATTACGGACAATAATTATTACATATAGTTTTTTAATAAACAAGGTCTCCTCCTCAGCAAATTTTGAAGGGTTTTTATTAAATTTAAGAGACACCATAAATAAACCTAGCATTAAAAGTAAGGCAGATGTATCTTTTTATTATATATATATATATATATATATATATATATATATATTGACAGCAAGTCGTTATCAAGGGACATTTGGTTAAATACGACAATTTTCTCTCTTAATTTTTCAAGTGATTTTCTCGATCTGCCGAGATTTTTTTTTTTTCGTTTCACTTGGTAAGTTAGGTATCAAGATGGCGGCTAATGTTTTGTCAGACATTTTTCTCGGGCGCTTTTGATCATTAATCGTCGTCGGGAGAAATTTTGTTGTTGTTGTTGTTGTTGTTGTTGTTGTTGTTGTTGTTGTTGCCTTTTTACATGTAATTAGTTTTATTTTGGTTGGATTTTATTTAGTTATTTTGATTTAAATCGTCTAGTAGAAAGGGAAGAAGAAAAAAGAGTGTGGTGATTTTTTTTTACTATAAGTTAATATATATATATTAGGTGCTGGCAATAATGGCGGAAACATAAAGCAGACATAGACAGACGATAAGAAAAATAACGGTGTCACTGTCTCTATAACTTTATTTTACATGATTTTTTTTTTTTGAAAACAACGAATCATATATTTGCTGAATGTTTTTTTTATCATATATTCAAGCTGGACATTCTACCGTATGTAAGACATTCCCTCGCTATCTGATATATTCCAATAAGAAAGATATTTTAAGATGCTTACCGTTTAAGTACCATTGTTTGGATTTTCTTCTTTTCTTTGCACATGAATAGCCGCGTATATTTATCAGATAGTTTTTAAATTCTATTTAATAAGTTTCCGACTACTTTTTGATTGTATTTGAAAGATTAAGGCCAAAAGTTATTTTCCAAAACTTAAAAATTATTTGTAGACGTGAAAAAAAAAAAGCATAACTTTAGTAAAAGTATTTTTGTTTAAACAAAATAATACATTTCCACTCAGATTCAAATAAAAATCATTAGTTCATTATATTTCGTGATCATTATTTGATAAATACTGAAAATATCATTAAAGTTAGTTAATTCCTTGATTTTTAGGTGATTTTTAAGTAAAGCGGGGAGTCAAAATGTTTATACATTTTTAGCATCGGCATTCATTTTGCACGTACCTAGATCCAGAAATATCTACAACTAGAATACTAGAATATCTTGTCCTTTTCTTTTCCAATTTTAACAACTAGTCCTTTACTTTTCCATGTTTAAGCTTAACAATATTACTTTTTGTCCTCACATTTTTCGGGGTTTTTTTTCTCCCACCTTGTGCCAAGTATAGTCGTTTTTAAACGCCGTATTTACAGATTAAATCTTTCTTTCGTTTTTTTTTCTCTCTTAATTTTGGCACATCCAAATTCCCTCGTAGTGCACTTTAATTTCGCCAATAATATTGTTTTGTATAGCTATCGATTTTTTACTGACGAGATGACAGCCGAGAGAGCTCTAAAGAAGGTTCGGTACATTCTATTTAAATCTGTATATAAATTTTGTACCTCTAACCATTTATATATATATATATATATATATATATATATATATATATATATATATATATATATATATATATATATATATATATATTGCCCGGAATGGAGTATGAAAGAATGATTTAACGATTAAAACAAATATTAGTCAAATATTTTAGGTGTTAGATTAGGGGATCATTATACAATGATGTGTTTGTGTGTTTGTGTACGCGTGTGTGTGCGCGCGCGTGTGTGTGAGTGTGCGCGTGTGTGTGCGTGTGTGCTTCCACATCATGAAATGTTAAAATACATGATTAAGAAAGGACATAATAGAAAAAAAGAATCAATCGATTTTATTGAAAAACGGCCGATTTCATTGATTTCGATTACAAAAAGAAGCATTGGACGTGTGGAATATTCGTTGATCCTCATACTATCCTGAGCAATGCCGGGTGATCCTGCTACTGTATATATATATATATATATATATATATATATATATATATATATATATATATATATATATATATATATATATATATAAAATGAAAATTACAATTGAATTTACCAAAATGATCCAAGATGGTAAAATTAAAGTAAATTATAAATATTAAAGAATTAATATTTATAAACTTATCTCAGCCAGATATAAAAGCTCGATAATACCAAATAGGAAATAGAGCTTATAATATGAGCAAACAGTTAATGAAATATGTTAAAAAACACTTGAGTTAAAAACATATTTAATCTGAAAAGGAAACACTAGATAAGTGGATAGTCCTTAATCCGCGGAGTTTCGAAGAAATACTTTTCTTCTCGTCAGAGGGTAGGAATTAGCAAAATGCAGGATCGGATTTTGCATGCAGAAGTATTTGATGAAACAACAAGTAAGTCAAAGATCTTACTTGAAAACAAAATAAGTTAAGCAGAGGGAATATGGTAAAGAAAAAGGTGATTACACATGAATGGATAGTCTGGTGGAAGATAAAAAAATCCAGTGACGGTAAAATCCAAATGTAAAACTTCAAGAAAGTATATATATATATATATATATATATATATATATATATATATATATATATATATATATATACACACACACACACACACACATATATATATATATATATATATATATATATATATATATATATATATATTAGCAAAAGTACCCGTCGTTGACTGGGTTCAAAAACAGCCTATAGAAAATGGGCTCTGATTTATGAAAGTATGATAGGTTATGAAAAGGAAGGGTTGTAAAGAGATAGTGACGAATTTGAGAGTATCAAAACCAAAGCAAAATATTATGAAAGTAAAAATAAAATAGATAAACCCCATAATAACAGTGGTTCATTAAAATTGTGGGGTCTGTGTTCGCCCCTGGTCCACAAAGTATGGAAATAAAAAATAAAAAAATTAAAAAAACGTTTACAAGTGTTTTTGATATAGATGTACATAAGAATACTTTGATAAGTATGTTTTAACTTAGATAGGGATGGTATAATAAAATTGTGGGTCTTCGTTCGCGCCTGGCCTCCATAGAATGGAAATAGGCACAAACTTTAATAAAGACTTTTTATATCTATCTGCGTAAGTATACTTTGAAAATTATGTTTCAGTTTGAAGAAATATGATATAATAAAATTATGGGGTGTTCGTTCGCGCCTGACCTCCATAGAATGGAAATATGTCGCAAAGTTTAACAAGGTTTTTTTAATATAGATCCACTGAATACTGTGATAAGTGTTTTCTCTCTAATCTGAAAGAAATTGAACTGATTCGGTTACTGTTCATAGCTGGGTTCATAGCTGGGTTAATTCTATGATAATTAATAAAAAAAAAAGGATTCCTACAAAAGGACCGGCAGAATTAATTATATTACGACGTTGAAGGATTCTGAAAGAAATAATTGATGAATTTGACTTAAAGTTAAATGTAACGTTTTTGCTCTCTTGTAAAAATCAGGCCGACGTAATGACTCGAGTGAAAAATAGCTGGCTTAAACCAAAAGGGGCAGATAGTGTGAAAAAGGTAGTTAGAAGCAATCGACCCGCCACCAACCATTCATGAGCTAGGGGAGTTTCAAATGTCTGACGTTTGGACGCGGTTGTCTATTGACGTCACCCACTATAAAGGAAGAGTATCTATTTATGGTATGTTGTGGTTCAGGGAGACTTGCCATTTGGAGAGAGATTCGAGTAGAAACAGCAGATGTCATCGAAAGAGAATTGGAAAAAAAAAAAAAAAATTGGAGCATGGACCAGTCGAAGAGGTGCTGATGGACAACAGCGTCGTTCCGTTCAGAGATATTTCAGAAAATGTTGGATAGATGGAATGTCAGGCACTATTATAGAGTAACCAATCGACCGAGCGGAAATACTATCGTAAAAAGAAAGCCATTGACGAAAGGCGGGTATTACTTGCAGAAGCAGCGTTTTGGTTCAACATGACCTCTAAATCTGGGCAGCTTAAGGAAGCAGTACCGCATAGGGCGATATTCAAGTATCAACTAAGCTTCAGCCTCTGCCCCATCGACGAAATGTAGCACCCCTCTGCCTGTTCTACAAGTACCTTAACAGTGAATGGCGCGAAGAACTACAAGCACTTGTACCCCCTCGACGTAAATACCCCCGACAAACCCGACAAGCAGCAAAATCCCACCCCTTCATAGTTGATATCCCTAGATGTAAGAGAGCCTTCTACTCCAGTAGTTTCTTCCCCAGAACTGCTAAACTTTGGAATTCCCTTCCGGGTTCCTGCTTCCTCAACTGTACTGGCATGCAGAAGTTCAAGTGTAATGTGAACAGGCATCTTGCTGCCCAACTCCCTACATAGTACCCCTGTATCTTATGTCCCTGATAGTAGCCCCCTACATCAAAGTGGCAGTGTGCCTTGTTTGGGGTGAAAATGTAATAATAAAAATTCTTTTTAAATACTAATGGCGACACTCTAGAGTTAAAGCATTTACAGAACATTCTGACGAGCCAAAATCTCTACGAATTGGAGTGGAGGTGTAGGTTAAACCTGCTGGGGCCCGTTTTTCGTTTAAGAGCAATGATGTTAAGACCTTTATGATTCAATGTATTCGTATTGTTTTCACTGGTCACCATGTTTGTTTTTGTGCGTCACAAATCGTAAGAATCGACAGGAACGCTACAAAAAGCAGTAAATATGGATATAAATATGATTTTAGTTATATATTGTATATTTATATTTAAATATTTTTAAAACTCAATGGAGTTATATTACATTTATTTGTAAGGAAAACATGTTAAAATAAGTTAAAACAAAAAAATATTGCTGACCTTGTGTATGCTTTGGATAGCAGCAGTGGCTTTTAATACCAGATAGGACAAGGCGGTCATGAAATAGGTAAGCAGATGAATTTTTTGAAATTGAAAGTCAGAAACAGGATGGACGGATTAAACGCCCAAGCAGGCTGATCTGAGTTTTGTAATTAAATAGATATCGATGCCTTCCTTCAGTCTCCAGAGCCAATGGACACCCCTGTAAGGCTAGCTGCACGTGTAATTGTGAAGCAAGGGTTGCGCAATCTACAAGCACACCTCTCCTGAATCGGTACCGCTGGACCCAGTGGCAAAGATAGACTCAAGAATGACTGGAAGCAATGCTGAGATCAGCATCTGGAATTCCCAAATGGTCACCCATTTTAGGACTGATCAGGCTCAATGTTGCTTAACTTCGGTGATTTTACGGGAACACACACACACACACACACACTCTCTCTCTCTCTCTCTCTCTCTCTCTCTCTATCTCTCTATCTCTATCTCTCTCTCTATCTATCTCTCCATCTCTATCTCTCTCTATCTCTATCTCTCTCTCTCTATATATATATCTCTATCTCCCCCCCCTCTCTCTCTCTCTCTCTGGATGAAGCGATTCCAATATTTTTTCCAGATTCCGATATAATTATAGATTCCAATTTTAAAAAAAATATCTGCATATAGAGTTGTTTTCTTTTTTGTAAAAAAAACTTCATCAAATCAAGAGTTGGTTCTTTGATAAAACAGGGGCGCGTTCGAAATGACTGTTTCCGTTTTAAAGCACAATGGAAGCATGATACTTAGCTTTTACAACTTAAACTTAAAACGAAGTCATTATTTATAAAAAATAAAATAAACAGTATATTCTCTACAGTGCAATGTAGAATACTATAAACAGTAGATTCTCTACAGTGCAATGTAGAATACTATGTACTAAGTCACTGCGGGGATGCATGTGAAGCTTTCTCCCAGTACACTGTGGGAGTGGGGTCCTAACTAGAACAGGCAACCAATCGATTTAATAAAAAACAATGGGTGGTGCTCTTGATTACAATGACAATAAAAGTATGGAAGGGTGGAATACTCAATTCCGGGCAACGCCGAGTCTACCTGCAAGTATAAAATATAGAAGAGAGTTATCCCGTTAGGTACAATAATAGAAATCCGCGCCAAGTAACATCTGCTAAGTGAGTTACTAAGTAGACCGAAAAGTGCTCGCATTCCAATTCGTAGTTTTAACTGAATCTAAGCAGTTACGTTTGCTTCAAATATATGCGAACCTTTGTAACATGTATTAAACATGTTACAACAGCGACGTCGTTTGCTTTAAATATACGTGAACCTTTGTAACATGTATAAGAAACGTTACAACAACAACATTGTTTGCTTTAAATATGCGTGAAGCTTTGTAACGTATATATATACATTATTCCTTAATTGGATTTTTTTTATTTTTGAGATGAGCATTATATGTTAATTTTATTTTATTTCGGACCATTAGTCTCATCTTTATTAGTTTTTTTTTCAACGTTTGCTTTAAATGTACGTGAACCTTTGTAACATGTTTAAGACACGTTACAACATTGTTTGCTCTAAATATACGTGAACCTTTGTAACATGTTTAACACTCGTTACAACAAAATCATATGCTTTAAATATATGCGAACCTTTTTAAGAAACGTTACAACAACAACATTGTTTGCTTTAAATATACGTGAACCTTTGTAACATGTTTAAGAAACGTTACAACAACCAAATTGTTTGCTTTAAATATACGTGAACCTTTGTAACATGTTTAAGCCACGTTGCAACAACATCGTTTGCAGATTATTAGCGATACAAGCTGTTGGTGAATGCTGTCTCTGACTTCCTTGCGAAAACTCACTATCTTCTGTGAATAAATCCAAATATTCAGTGCACAAAGTTTAGACACCGGAAGTAGACTCGGTTTAGCTAAATATGGAACGGAATCACAAAGCATGAAACGAAATACGAAACTATATGGAAGCACTTCTTGTTTTATTATGAAACAAAAAAAAGTTTTTTTTACATTTCATATTAATATTTTTTTAACTTTTTAAATATATTAATAGGAAAATAATTTTTTTTTGTATTTCTGTAAATAAATTTTTCTTTAATATATTTTTAATTCTTAGATAGAATGTCTTTCACAAATTTTATCACATAATTTTGTCATAAATAATGCATCATAAAACAAAGTAAGTATTTTCAATTGAATTACGAAACCGAAATCGAAGTTTATTTTTGTTTTTATTGTTTTCTGATAGCACAAGAAGTTTTAAAACTAAAATGTTTTTCGAAATAAATTATTTTCATATGGTTTCGTATTTCGTTTCATGTTTACTGACTTCCGTTCCGTTTACTATTTTAGCTAAACCGAGTCTACTTCCGGCGCCTTAACTTTGTGTACTGAATTTTTTGGATTTAACCGTCTCTGCTATATTTAAATTCAGCAACCCAGCATTAAACAATCGCAGATGAAGGGCAATTCCCCCTAAGGTTTTGCCATAGTGTTTCTATTTACTTGTCTCCCCACGAGGGCAAAGTTAGACAGAAGGTGGGTTTGTATTACTGTACACATAGATTCGAAAAAGTTGTCAAAAAACAAATATATAACAAATAAATATTATCAAAGGAATGATAAGTTACTTTTCTACCAAACTGGATACATTTTTTTGTGTTTTTATTCAATGTAACATTTTTATTCAACTCGAAAAACATGCAGTGTTTATCGATGTATTGGAAAATTCAAAATGGCGCCCGACGCTCTCTTTAACATGGTAAGTATGGGAAAAGGTGTTATAAATAATAAACTAGACAAAATACTATTAAAAAAACACCGAATATATGTCAACTTATGTCACGGTAACATATATTGAGCGAATTTCTAATAATATTTTGTCTAGTTTATTATTTATAACATCTTTTCCTTAACTTACCGTGTTAAAGAGAGTGTCGGGCGCCATTTTGAATTTTCCAATACATCGGTAAACACTGTATGCTTTTCGAGCTGAATAAACATGTTACATTGAATAAAAACATGAAAATTATATCCAGTTTGGTAGAAAAGTAACTTATCTTGCCTTTGATAACATTTACTTGTTATATATTTGTTTTGTTTTTTTGACAACTTTTTCGAATTTATGTGTACAGTAATACAAACCTCAGAAGGTCAGCTTTCAATGTGAGGAAAATCCAGCTCCCCAAAAAGGGGCACTCTGGATAGGAACAAAAATTAAAAAAATGCTTCAAACATGAAGGATTTCTCCTCCACTGACCGAGGACAGATAAAGCGAAGCGTAGCATCAGAACAGATACTACACTATGATCCTGAGTTGTTGATAATCTGCAAAAATATAACAGAATTAGCTCGAGCCTACAGACTTGGTTATTTAAGCATATTAATTATCTCAGTACTTTTCGTACACCTCTCGTATACCTACACTATAAAATATAGATTTTTTTTTTAAAATGAAAATCGCTAGAGACAAGACATGGAGCCACTTGCAATAAGGAGCTAACAAGAATGAAATATGATTATTGCAAAGACATGAAATGCCTATTGGTCTTAGTCTTGAAAAGACCAAAGAGTTGTAGACAGAAGGAAAACAGTAAGCAGAAAGAAGCTACTGGAATAGGAAGCTGTATTATAATATATAGAAAAGACAGGTTAGCAACATCACGTCTGGGAGAGAGAGAGAGAGAGAGAGAGAAAGAGAGAGAGAGAGAAAGAGAGAGAGAGAGGTGGATTGCAGAGAAGAAGAAAAAGTGGGGCCAATCAAATTGCAGATAGGTTTCTGCATTTTATCATGAACCCTCAAAGGGGACAGAGATTCGCTAGGCTAAATATGGCAACGATACTCCATACATGGTCTGATGGTAGATTTGTTTTTTTATTTATTTTTTTATTTATTTATTTTTTCTTCCTTTGAAGATTGTAATGCCGGGTATGGGGCAGCCAAACCAGCTGCCAACATTGCCCCGCTTTTTTATTGAAACCAACCGAGAGCTCTTTTTAGTATCCTCGCTGTTCCCTTAAGTGCAATTGTCTGAATCTCTTTTGCACTTGGTTCACCAGGAATATTAGTTAGGTAGGACTTCAGGTTCTTCTTCATAAGCCCTGTGGCACCTATAATAACTGGTATGATCGATATCCCCTTTAGGTTCCAGTTTCTTTTCATATCATACATGAGACCTTGGTATTTGGTCTGTTTCTCTCTTTCAGCTCTGTTAAGACCGCCATCATTAGGAACACTAATGGAGAGAATTGTGTCAGATGTGAGAAAGAAAATTTTACGAAACAGCGAATTGATGGAGACTACTAGACCGACTAGTTAAACAAGCTGAAACAAAGGAGCTGAGATATAGGTCAGGCAATTTCTGAAGAGCTCATGTCATAATAGTATTTATAGAAAAATAGATTTAAATGAGGCGTTCTACATCAGATGAGAAATGATGAAGAAATAATAGTACTACTACTACTACTACTACTACTACTACTAATAATAATAATAATAATGAGAAGAAGAAGAAGAACAACAAAAACAACAACAAAGAGAAAGAGAATCATAAAAAGAAAAAAAAATAGAAAAAGAAGATGAAAGATAAAACAAAAAAAGATTAAAAACAAAACAAAAAAGAAGAAAAAAATACTGCGAATATCGTAAAGAAGTCGCCAGTGAACAAAAAAGTGACGAAAAGAAATAACGTATGAAAAAAAAGGGCACCTGAAAGTGCACGAAGATGCTACGGTCACTGTTGGTTTAGACTGGGCCAGTGTTCAGAAGAGCTGGAGAAATGTACAAGAGTTATAATATTAGAGTCTTCCGTAAGTAAAAGGAAAGTCTGATTTTCATAAAGATATGCTAGTCGGGTATTTACTGCACAATATTTTTAACCGAGTGGCGGTTGGAGAAGAGAACGAGGTTGGGGTAATTGTTATCGGTCATAAGAAATAACGCAGGAGAGGGAGATAGAGAAAAAGAGGAACAGAATAGAATGGGAGGAAGGGGCTGGTACTTGAGTGAAAGAGTAAAATGGACAGAGGGAGTGGGCAGTAGCCGGAGGGAGGGGGAAGAGGGAGAGCAAACACTCCCGTAAGTTCGAGAGCACAGATGGATATGTGGAGATAAAAGCCTGCACTTTTCAGAAGAAATGGCCAGAGGGAGATGGCGATAATGCCAAGGAGATGAAAGAGTGAATTGGAAAGGTTAGTACCAGGTGGGAGGGGGTGTTGAGGGAAAAGAGCAGGTAGAAAGAAAGGGGGAGTATAAGAATGGTTAGAAAGAAAGAGAATAGAAGAATGGGGGGGAGGAAGGAAAAAGAGGAATAGAAAAAAAAAACGAAAGGAAAAAGACCTACAGGTAGTTGAGAAAGAAGAAAGAGGGGTAGGAGGAAAAGAAAGAAAGAAAGAAAGAATGGATGAGTATGTGAAAAGATAAAAGTACACAAGGAAGAAAAGGAGGAAAATGAAGAAGAGAAGAGAAAATAATTAGACTCCGAAGAAAAGGAAGAAGGCGATGGGAGGCGGAGATTACAAAGAAGGAAGAAGTAAACGAAGAAGAAAAAAGAAAAAAAAAAGGAAAAGAACAGCTGAGAAGATGAAGAAGAAGAAGAAGAAGAAGAAAGGCGGAATAAAGAGGAAGAAAAAGAAAAGAACAATAACAAAAATGGAGGAAGAAAAGAAAAAAAGGAAATAAAATAGGAAGAGAAAGAAATAATAATAATAATAATAATAATAATAATAATAATAATAATAATAATAATAAGAAGAAGAAGAAGAAGAAGAAGAAGAAGAAGAAGAAGAAGAAGAATTGTTATTATTGGACGATTGGGAGGCTTATTGCCATCTAAATTCCAGTGAAGACCAATGGTCGCTGCCAATGGTGAGCGTCTGTTGCGAAAAAGCAAATTCATCTGCAAAGGTTATCGGAAAAGGTGGCGAGTACTGGAAATACGGGGAGACTTGTTGTCAGTCAAACTCCAGAGAACATCACAGGTTATTCTTAAAGAGAAATCCCTGAAGATGGCTTGTGTGATAACTCCTAGTGAGTCAATAATAATAATAATAATAATAATAATAAGAAGAAGAAGAAGAAGAAGAAGAAGAAGAAGAAGAAGAAGAAGAAGAAGAAAAGAAGAAGAAGAAATTGAGGAGGGCGAAGAAGAAGAAGAAAAAATTGAGGAAGACGGAGAAGAAGAAGAAAAAGAAAGAAAGAGGAGAAGAAGAAGAAAATTGAGGAGGAGGAAGAAGAAGAAAAGAAGAAGAAGAAGAAGAAGAAGAAGAAGAAGAAGAAGAAGAAGAAGAAGAAGAAAAAATTGAGGAGGACGAATAATAATAATAATAATAATAATAATAATAATAATAATAATAAGAAGAAGAAGAAGAAGAAGAAGAAGAAGAAATAATGGAGGAGGTGACGCCGGTTTAACGTGGAACTAGATAGCAGGAAAAGGGGCTATCAGGTACGTTGTTGTTGTTGTTGTTGTTAGGAAGGTTAATGTCGATGATGCAACTCCTGCTTTTCTGCCAGTGTTTCTTACTACAACAACTGATAATATACTTGTGGCAGCCGTCGTCGTCGTCGTCGTCGTCGTCGTCGTCGCCATAGACGCATCAGCCCTTCCACCTCACTGGCCGCCCCTTACATATCTTATCTCCCTCTTTCTCACACTTTTCTTAACTCCCCCTCATTTAACTGCTACTGATACTGCTGTCGATGCTGCTGCTGCTGCTTCTACTGACGATGATGATGCTGAGCTGCTGCTGATGCCGAGGATTTTTGCTCAAACGTCCTTTACCATTATTTCGCGATTCCGCCGGAGAGGCGAAACAACTATAACTTTGAAACATTGATTAACTTACTCCTCTTCTTATAAATTCTCCCACTCTCCTCTTTTTATCAACCTCCTCTTACTTCTCCTTTTCCCTCTCTCTGTCTTTCCTGTTACTGACGCACCTTGTCTGATTCCTTATCCCTTTTTCTTTGTTTTGTAACTACAGCGACGCAACATAGACAAATATAAATTCATACCCGTTCTCCCTTATTAGCGGCGTTGTTCAATGATACGATAGGGGCGCTGTCGAAAATTACTTCTTTTTTCTTGATTTATAACTACAAAAGAACTAGGAAACAACGATGTCGTAGTTAGATGGGGAAAAGTCCCGATGTATTGTGATCTACAGGCGAAATGTTTTTTTTTTGAAGAAAACTTGTCTCCTGAAAATTCCATTTAGTTTTGGTTACACAGAAGATAAAAAAAGAGATTTTTCAGTAGTTGTAGCTAGGCGAGTTCTTGCTGTGAATGTGTTACAAGAGAAACCATGTATTAGAGCTGTGTCGAGCATTTATCATGAAAATAATGATAGAGTAGATCAGTGGTTTCCAAACTGTTTTATATGGCGGCACAGTGAGCTCTGTAAATTTTCCATGTACACTATTGAGCTTTTTATACTTTTACGGCAGAATATATTCTGCTCATGAAGCCTTTTTTTTTGCAATTGATTGCAGTCTATATAAATATAACATTAGATGTATGTATGTGTGTGTCTGTAAATATTTAACCGATAAACTCTTAAACTACTGGTCACGTGACACTGAAATTAACAGGAAATAATAATCATACACCAAGGATGGTTTATGACAAGTAAAATCTTTGTTTGGATGGATGGTGACCACGTACAGAAATATGTCGGCAAGGTGAAATGCAAAATGTTCGTTTCAACTTGCCGACATATCTCTATTACTTTTATAATGGTTGGATCACTCTATCGCTCCAGTAAGTATCTCACTGCCGATGCGTCCTCTATCTGTATCACAGCCAGGTGCGCACTACAATAAAGTACTTACTGTTGCTACATCTGGGCAGGAGCTGCTTGGCATGCCCTATTCTGCCTTGAAACCTAATATATGATACTCTTTTTCTTCCCTGCAACCTCTTTCACGGAGAACACTTATCCCTGAGTGGCTTCCGGGCCTTGATAAATGGTGACCACCGTGTAAAAAAAAAAAAAAAAAAGAAGAGACGTCGATAGCCTGTCTCTTGCTATTTTCATAGTAAGTGTTCGTCCGAACTCCAATCTTTGGTCTCCGTTTGCCAAACTTTCACAAAAAGTACACAACTAGCTAACACCACTATATATGAGTTTCCTAATCCTATATCTGTGCCTAAATGTAAACGCAGATTCCGTGAACAAAACTTCTTTCCCAGAACTGCCCACCTTTGGAACACTTGTTCCTCTGGCATGCTTTCCGGTTGAATACAACATGGTAGCCTTCAAATCTAATGTAAACGAGTTCCTGTTCAGCCCAATCGACATCATTAACGATTACTTCACTACCACCTTACATTCATTAACACTTATCCTCGAGTGGCCTTCAGGCCTTGATTAGTGGTGACTACTAAGTAAAAAAAATGCATGCACAAATTCAAAAGTATCTTGAAATGGTTTACTTTTAAACCTTTTTTTATCTATCTGTTGATAGCTCAAATGATAGGGAACGCGGTTGGAGTGCTAAATGTTTTGGTTTCGATTCTAGCTGATAGTACCGAAGTTATTTTTTAAAAAACTTTTGAAGTCAGCATTATATATATATATATATATATATATATATATATATATATATATATATATATATATATATATATATATATAAGTATACTAGCAGGGAGATCCGACATTGCCTGGGATTGAATGATGATCAACGAATATTTTACACTCCTATATTTTTATTGTCATCGAAATCCGTGAAATCCCCCGGGAGGAAGCTTCACATGCCTCCATGCAGTAACTTAGTCCAAAATATATGTTATTCTACATTGCACTCTAGAGAACCTACTGTTTCTTTTAAAAAATTATTTTATATAAACTTCTTTCCAGTTTACGAAAAGAAACATTAACGCGTAATGCAAAAAAAAAAATGCATAAATAAAAAATAAAATAAAACACACACACACACACAAAGGAAAACACACGTAAATTTTTAAATTAACACGTAATGCAAAAAAAAATAAATAAATGCATAAACAAAATAAAACACACACGCACACACACACACACACACACACACACACACACACACACAAAAGAAAACACACGTAAATTTTGAAATTCTTTGCAGTTAATGAAAAATTAAGAAATTTACATGCGGTGTTTGAACCTACAGACCACGTCATGCAGAAACAACAACAACAACAACAACAACAACAACAACAACAACAACACACACACTATCAACTTACCCACAGTAGAATTTTCACGGCCCGTTGTTCTATCATTGTTGCTAAGCGACGACATGGGACAAATGGCTTTACCGATGATAGATAAATTAAAATAACGGTTTCCATTATCAATTATCGGTAATTATCGGGGGTATTCTGAAACAAAACTTAACTAAGATCACTCCCAGATTTATACACTAAAGTTCTGTAAATTTTAAAGAAAATGTGTTCAGCCGTTTTGGAGTCTATAAGGAACGAACTCACACACAGAGACAAAGTTGCATATATCTTGTCTTCTATCTATCTTCTATCTATATAAATAAAATGAACTCATTTTTCCCCTCCGAGTTTGATCTTAATAGGATTGAACATCTAGAGATTTTATGCAGATATAATGTACACAAACTGCAGCACGCTATCTGAGGTGTGTTATAGACATATTACCTATCCACTACCTCGCTGATCGGAGTTTCCTATATTTTATCTGGTGAGAGTTCACTGCTAAAACCGGTTACGATCAATGGAAGTAGTAAATTCTTCTCTCTCTAATAAATTCATACTTCCACCGGCACCCATTTACACCGTCCGTGATCGTTCATAGTAGATAATTACTGACAAACACCGGGTTAGGTTTCTATAAAAACTGGACTGCAATTTACGTGAAACGCACTACGCTTACTTTTACGTTGATTCAAAATAACAACAAAAACCTTTACATTTTCTTTCCTTAAAATAAAAATTATATTACTTCAATTCCGTTTTATTTCACGTTCTACGCCATTTATAAAATCGTTTCTTTGGATTGTTTTATTGTATTTTATTTGGGGGTTTTATGCTTCTTTTCTCTGTTTCTCGTTTTCCCGATCTTTCCATTTTTCAAATGTATTTCTTCTCTGTTTCCGTTTTTTCTCTTTTTCGCCAAGTTTACCATCGTTTCTTTTTATTTTTATTCATTTATTTTTTTTTAACTGTTCTGTTTCTGTTTCTGTTTCCACGATCTTTCCATTTTCTTTTGTTATTTCTTTTCCCATTTACACCGTCCGTGACCGTTCACAGGAGCCAATTACGGATGAACACCGGTTTAGGTTTCTATAAAAACTGGACTGCAATTTACGTGAAACGCACCACGCTTACTTTTACGTTGGTTCAAAATAAAAACAAAACAAACTAATTTGCATTTTCTTTCACTAAATACAAATTATATTACTTCAGTTCCGTTTGATTTCGCGTTCTACGCCATTTATATATAACATATATAAAAGCGTTTTGTTTGATTTTTTTTATTTTATTTTATTTGGGTTTTTTTTATATTTCCTTTCTGTTTTCTCGCTCTTTTCGTTTTTCAAATTTCTTTCTTCTCTCCTTCCGTTTTTCCTCTTTTTTGACAAGTTTACTATCGTTTCTTCTTTTTATTTATTTATTTATCTATTTTTTTACTTCCCTCTGTCTTTTTTCACGATCTTTCCATTTTCTTTTGTTATTTCTTTTCTCTTTCCGTTTTCCCTCTTCCTTCGGCAAGTTTAACATCGTTTCTTTCTTTGTAAAACAGCCGGATTTTTTTTACACTAAAAAAAAAAATTAATTTACAACGAATCTTTTCTTCTTCTTCTTCCATTTCTTTGCTCTTTGTTCACTGTTTTTCCAATCTTTTTTTCTTTTTTTTCTTTTTTTTTTAATAAACATATCATAAACAATTTCCGTTACATTTCGCTTTATTCATTGCCTTTCTCTCTATTTTCATCGTTTATTTCTTTATTTTTTCTTTTTTTTTTTAAGTATTTTCCTTAGAGGCGGCAATAGGAACCCATTTTTTTTTTCATTATTCTTCCTTTTTATTATTCTTTTTTTTGGGGGGGGGGGTGTTGGAAACGTCCGTCTCACGTTCGTATATAACAAAATATTTTCTTTGGCAGATTTCGGGGTGCTAAAACCGCGGTGATTGGAGATTCTTCCATTACACCAAATCGAGCCATAGCAAAGCGTGCCAGGGTAAAGCTAATAGATATATAAGAGAAAGAAAATTAAAACTGTAAGTAGTCAGGCGGGTTAAGGTCAGAGAAGCAGGAGGCAGTAAGAAAAGAGTACAAAGCTGTAAAACTTCTTCTGAAGTCAAGCCTGGGTCTCTTTGGACTTGTGGACTGGCGTCAGGATTGTACCAGGGGATCACCACATTCTTCAGCACATCCACAACCTGTGGTCCCGCTCGGGGCCGCCGGGAGCCTCGCCGACCTGACCGGTGTCGGTAGGCGTCTGGAAGCGCCCGGCCAACCTGGACGAGGTCCCCCTGGCCCCCGGGGGGCACCCCTTAGTTGGATGGGGGTGCTGTCCCGGGCACACATGCAACCCACGACTAGGTGGCCGAGGAGGAGGAGGACTCCCTACCTAGCCGAATACCCGTCGTCGTCAGTCAAACTTGCTTAAGAGGCAAAGCCTCACATCTTAAGAGAGTCACAGTTAGTCCCGCCGTTTACCCGTCGTCGTCGGGGGTGCCGGTCGGTGTGTTTCGGCGTGTTTCTTTCTTACTTTAGCTCGTCGTCGCTCCTATAAACTAACTCAGCCCTGGTCTAGGCTTGCTAAAATCAATTTATTATTATTTTCAATCTATCGAAAATCTTAATTTATTATTATTTTCCAACTATCGAAAATCTTAATAGAGTTGACTTTCAAGCCTGCAATTGTGTCCCAGGTAGTAGCCTGTTCCATCAAATTGGCACTGCGTCTTGTTTTGGGGTGAAAATGTAATAAAAAAAATCCGTGTACAGCAGAAACCCTTTACAATATTTTTTATTTGCTGATTTTGGTTGTAATTGTTTAAAAATTACCACAGATTCAAATAAGAACAAATAAAAAACTTTTTAATATAAAAATATGTGTGCGTGTGTGTGTTTGTATGTGTGTATATGTGTGTGTATATGTGTATGTGTGCATACGGCATGATCATGTTGACACACCGGTTCCCATCAGATCACCGAAGTTAAGCAATGTTGAACCTGGTCAGTGCTAAATGGGTGACCGTTTGGGAATTCTAGGTGCTGTATGTGCTCTCCGCTTATCTCGGCATTTGTTTCCAGTCATCCTTAACCTCCACTTGTCACTAGTGTTTAACAATGCCAACGTAGGATAGGTGTGATTAGAGATTGCGCAGCACTTGCCACAAAAATTCCATGTGTAGTCACCCTTACAGTGGGTATCCATAGTCTGTCAAGACTGAAGGAAACTACCACACTGACATCAAATTGTTTATGATTTATGCAAGATGGTCCAAAAGCTGTCTGAAGCATCCCATAGTTTTTGTGGCATTTTTTCCAAGTTTAAAACAGAATCTTATTGCATATTGTTCTTCTAAAGTGTCCTCACGTCCAGATTGCATTTTTGAAAATCATCAGCTGTGACAATCAGGCTTTAGTAGGGTGTATTCCAATTCCTATTGTAGCTGTTCATTTGAATCTGAAAGCATAAAAATTGGTCAATCATCTCATCAGATGTATAACAATAACATATTTAATTTTTAAGAGTCTACAACAATTTTAAATGACTGTATAAAAAAAGTCTGGAAACTTATTGAAGGCACCTTGTACATCTTTTGAAGTTTCTAGATTTTTTGGTTCCATGAAAACTCAGTATTCTACAATCTACCGTAATAGCATATCAAAGCATTTGTCGTATTAATTTATTATTCACATTCTGTTGTCATTTTTAGAATTTACTTCTCTCCAATAATATCATACCCACCCGACAAACCAGAGAAGCAGCAAAATCCCACCCCTACACTGTAGAGATCCCTAGATGTCATAAAGCCTTCTACTCGAATAGCTTCTTCTATCAACTGCTAGACTTTGGAATTCCCTCCTAGGCCCTGACTGTACTTACATGCAGAAGTTTAAGTGTAATGTGAACAGACTTCTCACTGGCCAACTCCCTACATAGTATTCCGGCAAATCTGGTCCCAAATAGTAGCCCCTTACAACTTAGTGGCATTCTATTATGATTGGGATGAATAAACATTAAAAAAACAAAAATCCCTTTGTA
>NC_136498.1:123433281-123445781 GCF_053919585.1 Euprymna scolopes | reverse complement strand
GAGGAGTATTGATCTATCACTACTCATAACTAGGGCTAGGACAACAGCATATTCCTTTCGTTGTTTTGACTCTCGAATGTGTATCCGTTGATATCTTATAGGCTTTTATATAGAGTGATGTGGTTCTCGGTTGATTAACTGTGTCGGGTATATAGTCCACAGTCAAATCAATGAAAAGAATATGCTGTTGTCATAGCCCTATTCATAACTACTACTCCCAGGTCCACTCTGAGTGGTAGTACTTGCCAGGGTTCCATCCATGGATTAACTAGAAGTTGAGAATAACGTGAAACTGCCTATTGGTGAAGACGTCTTTTGTTCGACTAGAGTAAGTACTCTTTCTCTAGGACGCCGATTTCAAATTTCCCGACCTCTGGAAGCGAGACAAATAAAATCTATCTATCTATCTATCTATCTATCTATCTATCTATCTATCTATCTATCTATCTATCTATCTATCTGTAATACACGCATTCGTACATTCTTTCTTTCGCGGTTCACATATATCCTCTTTTCTTCTGACCCCCACCCCTCCATGTCAATCTCTAAATCCCCAGTCATCGCCCTTTTCCCCCCTCTTTTATTTTCGCTTTGTTCAACAATCTGACTGACCCGCACCTTGTTCGCTCGGCCGGCCCCGACCCAGCCCAGCTCGAACCAGCCCAGGTAATGACTGACGATTGTTTAACACTCCGTTAATCGCATTTCAATTATTGGTTCGAATTCGATGTCTCACGTTCTTTCCTGTCACAAGAACATGTTTGGGAGACAAAGAAAAAAGAAGAAATAAATAAAAAAAAAGAAATAAATTAGAAAAAGAAATAGATAAAAAAGAAATAAAAAAGAAATGGATAAAAAAGAAATAAAAAAGAAATAGATAAATAAAGAAATAAATAAAAAAGAAATAAATTAAAAAGAAATAAAAAGAAATAAATTAAAAAAGAAATAAAAAGAAATAAATTAAAAAAGAAATAAAAAAGAAATAGATAAAAAAGAAATAAAAAAGAAATAAATAAAAAAAGAAATAAATAAAAAAGAAATAAATTAAAAAAGAAATAAAAAGAAATAAATTAAAAAAGAAATAAATTAAAATAGAAATAAATAAAAGAAGAAATAAATAAAAAAGAAAGAAATAAGAAAAAGAAATAAATAAAAAAGAAAGAAAGAAGAAAAAGAAAGAAATAAAAAAGAAAGAAATAAAAAAGAAAGAAATTAGAAAAAGAAATAAATAAAAAAGAAAGAAATAAACAAAAGAAATAAATAAAAAAAGAAATAAATAAAAAAAGAAATAACTTAGAAAAAGAGAAGAGAGAGAGAGAGAGAGAGAGAGAGAGAGAGAGAGAGAGAGAGAGGTTAGGGGAGGACGAGAGAGGTTTCAACCAATCCGTTGGTCATTGCAGGAAAACATCTTTTGTCGTTTCACAACCTAATAAAACGACTTCATAATCTGCAACAGATCAAGAAGGAAAGGAGAAGTAAGCAAAGAAAGACTGATCTTTTTTCGGAGTACTCCTCCTCCTAAACTAGTTGCTCAACCAAGGTTTTAGAGTGTAGTATATTCTATTATTTCAATCCATAGAGTGGGAGAGAAAATATATGGATCAATGCATTTCTCAAGTGCATTAATGAAATTACAGCAGTAGGCCCCTAAACTAATTAATCAAGCATAACGAGTATATGAACACAGTTACTAGGCGTAAGGGGTCGTGATGTGTGTTGTATTTAGTTTAATTCAGTTTAATTTAGTCTTATGTAAAAAGGAGGTAGAAGCCCTTAGTGAAAATTCATTCTATTTTTTGTGAAATTTAAACAATATGCGTTCGACATCGATTAATGACTATTTCTCAAATTTCAGTTTCTTTGGAGTATTTTAAAGGGTTTTTAAGGGTCATAATATAGACACAGTTTCCTATCTGAATATTTAAAATATTTCAGATTTGCATGAATTTGAACCGTCGTCATTTGCCCTAAAATGAAAGCAGGAAGTTAGTACATTACAAAAGAACACACACACACACACACACACACACACACACACACACACACACACACACACACACACGCAAACACACTGATAAACACACGCACACACACACACAAACACACACGTACAAACACACACAGACAAACAAACACATAAACAGACCCACACAGAAAAACACACTAACACATGGACAAACAAATACACACAAACACACACAGGCAAACACATACACAAGCAAACACACTCATACAAACACACATATAAACACACACGCAAACACACACACAAACACACACATACAAACACAAGACAAACACACATATAAACAGACACACACCGCCAAACACACTAACACATAGACAAAAAAACACACACAAACACACACATACAAACACACACAAATACACACAGAGACAAACACACACGCCAACAAACACAGACATCCAAACACACACAGACACACACAAACAGACACACAGACAAACACACACAAACACACACTCAAAAGTGTTACAGTTGTCAATTTAGCAAAATTGCTTGAATTTTGATTTCATCTTAAGAACTCATAAGCATAAGCTTTAAATTTTTAGCATTTTCTAATATCAAAACAATAAAATGTTGATCAAAATTGGAATAAAAATTCTAGACATTTCTTAAGAAGTTAACGTAAAAAAAAAAAAATGACTTCATTTGTTGTTTGAACATTTTTCGGATTAGGATACTCATTTCCTTGGCATAAATTTTGAACACTAAAACCAACGCTACTTCACAGTTTATGACATTGTTAGCGAAAAAAAAAAAATTATTAGCTATTCATTGTTGCCTTCACGGGCAAATGCAAACTTCACCATTAAAAAAAAAAATTAAAAAAATAATAATTCTGATTTCGTTTATTAACGTCTCTCTGGAAAGGGATGGAATACATTTCCAGAGGATTTCCCTCAATCCTGGCTCCAAACCAGGAGCTTCAAAGATCAAGGGTTTTCCTAAGGATATTGGTGGTACCTACAATAGCAGAAGTCTGAAGGCCGCCTAAAACATCGGTGATTCGTAGTTTTTTCAATTGTCCTTCCAGACGACTTGATACTACTCCTAGTGTACCAACTACGATCGGGATTATTTGTGTTTTAACCCTGTGTATATGCCTTATCTCCAAGGCCAATGGAGCATGATTGCTCCACTTCTCATTCTTCTTCTATCTCACATTCCTGTCCCAGGGTACTGAGAAGTCTACAATCTGCCAGTTTTTTGAGACCTTGTCAATGACGACCAAATCTGGACAATTATGTTCCAATTGCTTGGTCGTTATGACACTTTTGTCCCACCATACCTCTACCTTGCCATCCTCACTTGTTCTCACTTCATCAGGCACCTCCTCAAACCATTTTCCAGCACACTTCACCCCAACCTTCTTACACACCTCCCAATATATCCGGAGTCCCATGTGATCGTGTCTTTTGAAGTACTCTCTCTGGGCCAGTCCACTACACACTGCTGCAAGGCGCGCAATTGACTCTGAGGTCTTACCACAAATCCGGCATTCTGCAGCAACTTCCTCTCCTAGAACCACTTTTTTGAACAATCGTGCCCCTAATGCCTGCTCTTGTGCTGCACAAACAAAAGCTTCAGTACCCTTAGCCAGATACCCAGCTCTAAGCCATTGCCATGATCTTTCATCAGCCACTTCTGCTATATCCTGGAAGAACCTTCCATGCATTTTCTTCCTAGCCAGTTCCTCTGCCCTTTCTCTATCCATACGTTTCACATAATCAGCCTTGGTCTCACATACCTCCACTTCATTGGCCACAACCTTAAGCATCCACTCCTCACTTCTAACCACATGCTCCTTCAACGACATCTCCTCGGTTCTAACAATCTTTTACACTTTTTAATCCTCTCCCATCATCTTTCCTCTTTTGATACAGCCTTGCTACGCTACTTCGAATGTGAAATATACCAAACATTGCTAAAACTCTTCTTGTTTTGATATCCATGGCATGCAAATCCTTGTCGGACCATTCTAAAATTCCCACAATGTATCTCAAAACACTGACTGCCCATGCATTTACTGCTTTCATTAGATTTCCTCCATACAGTTTCGATTTTGCAATTAGTTTCACTCTTCTAAGATACTCCTTCCTGACTTTTTCCTTCATTTCTCTGTTCATGATGCCTACACCCTCCAGCACTCCCAAATACTTATACCCTGTATCTTCTATTTCTTTCATGATTTCTCCATTTGGCAGCACTATTCCATTCGAATGAACCTTTACTCCTCTTTTCATCACCAGCACCACACATTTACTAATCCCAAACTCCATCCCAATGTCTCCTGAGTATGTCCCCACAAGTTCTACCAGTCTCTCCATTTCCTTTTCATTTCTACCGAATATTTTCAAATCATCCATAAACAGTAGATGGTTGAGGCGTCTGTCACCAGATCCAGATTATACCCCAGATTTTCTCTCTTCAAGAGGATGCTCAGTAGCATCATTATCATTACAAAAAAAGTGGAGATAACGAATCTCCTTGGGATATTCCACGTTTAATGCCAACCTGTCCAGCACCTCTCTGTTTTCCATTGAGCCATACTCGTCCCCAAAAGCCGTACCACATTCCTAGCAACCTTCATCATCAATAGTTTTTCACGGATCCACGAATGAGGAACCATGTCGTAAGCCTTTCTGTAATCGATCCATGCTGCACTCAGATTCCTCTTCTTCCTCTTTGCATCCTGCATTAATGCCTTATCAATCAGTAATTTCTCCTTGGTACCCCTCGAGCCTTTCCGACACTCTTTCTTCTTCTTCTTCTTCTTCTTCTTCTTCTTCTTCTTCTTCTTCTTCTTCTTCTTCTTCTTCTTCTAATAATAATAATAATAATAAGAAGAAGAAGAAGAAGAAGAAGAAAAAGAAGAGGAAGAAGAAGAAGAAGAAGAAGAACAACAACAACAACAACAACAACAACAACAACAACAACAACAACAACAACAACAGATTTTGCCGTTCCAGCAGACTACAGAGTGATATCAATGAGACTGGGAAGCCAGAGAGCTCAAAAGGATTTGGAAAATGTAGAAAATCAAGCTAACACCACCAACAGTAGGAGCACTAGGAGCAATACTGAAAAACGTGGGAGAGACTGGAATAAGAGGGATAGCTGAAAAGATACAACACATAACAATAATGAAAAGTGAAAATATATTAAGAAAACCCCTAGAATGCGGAGAATAACATCACATATGAACTACATATACAAACTGGACATACAGAAATGGCTACAGATGTAAAAAAAAAAAAAAAAAAAAAAAAAACAAACAAAGGAACATCACATGGAATCATGAAAATTGAGACCGTATAAATTGTAAGATGTGAGTCGGGGTTCATCAATTTATAATCGGGATTTATCGATTTATAGGACCAAGGTTACGGGTGTCGCAATTTTATTGAAGTCAGAAGTATCATTATTATTAGAAGTATCATCATTATCCGCGGTATCATTAAAGGTAATTTTAATGGGATCGCCGATTAATACATAGATTTCACCAGTCAACACCCTTACATAAAAAATAAAAATGAAATCGAAAAAATAACGACATTCGACAACAAACAACACGAAATCACTGCATTAACATGAAATAAACAACATTTATTTACGTGTTAGGAATATTAGTTAAATTGTTCCAACATAATTGTTTTCTTGGGTTGACTGTTCATAATGAAGGATTAATGAAGTGGGGGATTCTGTGAGAATAGCACGGCGCCGGAAATAACCGATTTGTTTAGGATAGGAGTGCCGCTATTTTTTTTTAGAAGAACAGTCCATGAATCAAATAAGCGGATGCGTGTGTGTGTGTGTGTGTGTGTGTGTGTGTGTGTGTGTGTGTGTGTGTGTGTGTGTGTGTGTGTGTGTGCGTGTGTGTGTGTTCGTATCATACGAACAGTAGTTCGAAATAATAATATCCAAAAGGAGATTTAAGTTCTCGTTAGATGTGGTAATTTTCCATGATGTGTATTATAGTGCATTTGCATTGCACGTAATATCAGGACGGGGGTTTTAACGTCTCCCGCAGACGGAGTTATCCTGAACATGTGCTGGTCTTGAGAAATCGAAGAGGAAAACTAGTTTGATTTTGCGGGCAAATCCTTATATACAGGCCTCCTCGAACGTTCAAATGTTACATAGAGTTATCATTGAAGTTATCACTAGGGTTATCATAGAGGGGCACCAAATTGACGTTTGGTGTATAACATAAAAGGGGAGGACCATAATTGTATTTGTTGTCATGGGATGATTATTATTAGAATGAAAGGAGATTATGCGTGCCATAAAAGAATTCCGTGTGCGTATGATCGTCTAGTTTCATATGCGGTTGTGTGTGTTCATATCTAATTGTTCATATGCTTTTGTGTGTGTGTGTTACATGCATTTTCTTCGACATACCTTACTTCATGTGTCGTCGATGTTGATCCATCTGGAATTCATCTTCTCTTGGAGGGAGACTGGTACCTGTTAGACGAAGATTTATCACTCCAAGACGATGAATTGGTTTTATAGTTTTTTATTTTCCCTCCAGATGTCGACACAGAATATGGAAGTGAATCTTGCTTGCTTTGAACACGTCAGCGTCCCCCACCCCCAGTGAAGGGGAGGGAACAGCTATTAAGCCGTCCGTCTTCTTCAAAGTCCAAATCCAGTCTCTCAGATCTAGCCAACCTGACCACGTCACTCATACGTAATCTGGTCAGCTGACCCTCGGTTCTGGTAAACGTGTCTACACTCCACGTTTACTCTCTCTCTCTCTCTCTCTCAATCCATTCTGTAACATTCCTTCCCCCCCTTTTTATCAAAATGTATGGCGAAGGCATACATTTTCTACTTCCCACATTTACTAAGAATGGGATATATATGCTCACCCCACTGGCAAAGAAAACTGTCATACCTTTATTCAATAATTAATAACATATACTAAGTAAAATAATATCAACAAATAATACCATGTGGCGCTAATCCTTGCGCCCTCGAAGGTCAACAACTCCCTGTGCCCCCATGGTCTCTTCATAATTTAAATCAGAATTTCAGGAGCATCCTTTACTCCTGTCGACACTACGCGTGATCGATAAATTCTCGGCAATCAACCGAATAATAAAATCGAGGTCCACCTGCCTCTTCAAAACGGACTATCATCGTCCTTGGCTTTACAGATCAGCTTTTCTTCCCATAGGTAGCACACAAAAAAAAAAATTTCCCATCCCAAGCCTTATCCTATTCATCATAAGCCTACTCTTATTACTAGTATTTTGTGGGAAACAAAAAAAAACCTCTTAACATTCCTTATGGTGGGTAGCCTTCTATTTTCCTAAGTACTTGCATACATATTTCATTCATCTTCTCTTGAGCGATTCGTAACATAATGGCCACGTCAGCCATTGCACCCCCTCTGCCCCTTACGCCATGTCAGAGGGCATTTCATTTGCTCCCTGAAGTTGATTACAACTAGATCCGCTCACGCTGGACAGAATACATTCCGTTTACTGCTATGTCAGAAAAAAACTTCTTTTTTTTTCGAAAGTCGGTAAGCGCAACCTGCCTTGAAAACACATAGCTTCACGGAAAACATCGGATTTCCGCACATGAAGTACTCAAAGTTGCTCCATATTGATTCTACTCGAAATCAATAGAAATCACGATAAAAAAAATAAAATTCGAATCATTTCTCGAGAATAATGAAATTAATAACTACCCATGTAATTTAACACCTCTCCAAAATTCTAACATGCTTGCCACAGAAATTAAATTCCATTCACGCCCCACTTTTTTTCTTTCATTTCTTCATCTAGTTTATTTAACCCTATATTTATCCTTTTTTTCTACCTTACTTATGTGGTCAAAACGTCACTCATGTCGAATAGAACATTTATTCTACATTTCGAAAATTAAAATTAATACCGACTGAACCTTTGACTCTTCCGAAACTTAAGAACTAGTTGATCCCTTATACATAACCCAGTAGTGTTTTTTTATTATTATTTATTACACTGTTTAAATCTTATTTCTTTCTATTTTTCCCAATTTTATTATTACTATTATGATTATTAATTAATTAATTAACAACACGTTCTTTCTTTTATTAATCATTCTTTCAATAGACCCCACAAGCAAAGATTCCACCTCCCCATTCTGCGAAAAAAAAAAATACATGTCAAAGAACAAGAAAATTCTGCACAATACCGTTTGACAACACATCAATTACATAAAAATAATAAATTAAAAAAATACAAAAATATCCTATAAGCAATCACAAAGTCCCATCTCACTAACAACAAAATTCCAAATAACAAAACACAGATTCGTGGAAACCCAAAATTGACTACGTCATCAACTCCTGAGGTCGGCTGCATAGTGCATAAAGTCTCAGACAATCCTAACACATCGATGGAACTAAAATTGTCCACGCCAGAAAAAAAATTCCTTAGAAAAAAAAAATCGTACAATTAGTGACAAAGGAAAAAAAAATCACCTTGGCAGAACCTATCCATTGTTTTTCATCAAAAGTACATATTGTTTTTCATTAAAAGTTACACTTAGTTTCACAGTTTAAAAATGCAACAAAAATATTCATAACACATATTTGTGATTGACGTGTTTATCTTTTGGTAAGCTGAAAGGCTCATTCCTGACCCACACTGTTACTAAAGTCATATGTTCTATTTCTTTTTTTTTCTTTCTTTCTGGTTTACTCACTGGCTGTTCATGAAAAATTTACAATTTATTATCTGTATGTCTATCGTCATAGCTGTTTTTTTTTCAATTTCTTCTATTGTTTTTTCTACACAGAAACGTTTTTTTTTTCTTTTCTTTTCTTTTTAACGTACCGTTCTACCCTTAATTCTTCTTATTAATTTATCATATAAATCTATCTATATATAATTTTAATGTGTCTGTTTTTTCTTCAGAACCATTTCTTTCTTTCTTTATAAGAGGTTCTTCGTGTGTAAATGTGTATTTCTTTTTTTTTTCTTAATTATTTTTCTAATTCGCCTAGTGTTTTAATGGACCCTACGTTGTGTGTGTGTTGATTTGTATTTTTTTCTACTGTTCTTTCTTTCTTTCTTTCTTTTTTTTTCCAGACATTTTATTGTATTTTTCTTGTCCTTTTTTTCCTTTTTTCCCCGTGGTAACCGAAGTTCTTTTTTTTCTTCTTTTTTTCTTTTAACCCCACCCTTGCTAGGTGGTCTGGTCAGTTACGGCACCAAATTGAACGTTTGTTACATAGAGTTATCATTGAAGTTATCACTAGGGTTATCATAGAGGGGCACCAAATTGACGTTTGGTGTATAACATAAAAGGGGAGGACCATAATTGTATTTGTTGTCATGGAATGATTATTATTATAATGAAAGGAGATTATGCGTGTCATAAAAGAATTCCGTGTGCGTATGATCGTCTAGTTTCATATGCGGTTGTGTGTGTTCATATCTAATTGTTCATATGCTTTTGTTTGTGTGTTACATGCATTTTCTTCGACATACCTTACTTCATGTGTCGTCGATGTTGATCCATCTGGAATTCATCTTCTCTTGGAGGGAGACTGGTACCTGTTAGACGAAGATTTATCACTCCAAGACGATGAATTGGTTTTATAGTTTTTTATTTTCCCTCCAGATGTCGACACAGAATATGGAAGTGAATCTTGCTTGCTTTGAACACGTCAACGTCCCCCACCCCCAGTGAAGGGGAGGGAACAGCTATTAAGCCGTCCGTCTTCTTCAAAGTCCAAATCCAGTCTCTCAGATCTAGCCAACCTGACCACGTCACTCATACGTAATCTGGTCAGCTGACCCTCGGTTCTGGTAAACGTGTCTACACTCCACGTTTACTCACCTCTCTCTCCCCCCCTCTCTCTCTCTCTCTCTCTCTCTCAATCCATTCTGTAACACTAACCTATTTACTGTATTTCTATGCAAGGGGGCGTAACATAGTTCCTTTTGTTTTATGTGTTTCATTGGGTGTATATAACGAATCAGTGTGAATGCGTTTTTGTGCTTGCTAGATTTGGTGGAAGTTGTTGCACTAGATAGCATGATATCGCAAGGCATAGTTTAGCTGACCCTGTTTGAAGGGTATATCTTGGTTTATGGCATTCCAAAAGAAAAGTGACGTCACCAACATTTGTGTTGTGCGCTAGGTGTGTCAGAAACTGACCTTACGAATGCGTGAAAAATATTGAATAATTCCACCCCCTGTGTTTCCAAGCTTATAACTACTCGAAAAATGTAATTCAAACCATAATTTTTTTTCAATTAAAGGATCAAGGACCAAGGTTTCATTAAAAAAAAAAAAAAAAAAAAAAAAAAAAACAACGTGTTTTTTTTAGAAATAAAAAAGGTTTTAAACTTCGGACTTTACAGGTAAATTTCTAAAAAACACTTCTTTTTTGTTTTAAATTTAAATATATTATTTATTGATCTTTTATCTTCAATTTGTGATATATAAAACTTTAAATTAATTATTTACTTTTTAATTCACATTTCAAAATGGGGGGGTGCGTGAATTTAAAAAAGCGTTTGTCTAAAATATTATATTCAATTTATTGGAAAGAGCATAAAATTTCACGTTGACTCTAAAAATATCGTAAAAATTGAATCAATAGAAAAATTTTGATAGATTTTTAAAGTTTAAAAATCGAAAAATATTTAATTCGTAAAATCGAAAATCAAAAAAATACACGTACAGCATAACATTTTCGATCAATTGTTAACATCTATTTATTTGTTCCTACCAGCGTTTGTTTTATTTTCAATTTTTGAGCGGTTACCAATGGTCCTTCTGTTGGGGTTATTAGGCAGACATTTTGAAAATTTTAACTCAAGGAGAAGACACTAAGTGTGTTTTGAATCAAAAACACAATTTAAAATAAGTTCAAACACAAATAAATTTGAACTCAAGTGTGTAGAAGAGACTTGCCTTTGGTAACATTTATTTGTTGTGTACTTGTTTATTATTTCTTTTCTTTTTCTATTAATTACAATAATAAATGTCCCACTCCCATTCATATTTTTGAAGTACGTGTATATGTTTAAATGTAGATATGATTTCCTTTTTAATTAAGAAAATATCCAGAATGTTTTTTCTTCGTGTTTCTCATCCAATATTTTGATGAACTCAACTAGGGGTTTCATCTATATTTTCACTTGCGTCCAAATAGAAGTGCCATAAAACTTTAATTATTTCAGAAGAAGCCGATGACAGACACCGCCGATGTACAGCTGGCACCAACGAAATGTAAAACCCGCTTCCAACACATTTACAACCTTTTTAATAATCAAGTGAACTCCGCCGAATGGGGACATATAAGGAATTAAAGAATAGATGCGAAAAGTTTACAAAGGGATTAGCCAAGTTATCTCTTGATAAATGACCAATAAATAAAATAAAATAAACTCTGTGAATCAATGTTAAATCTGTAAATGAGATTTATAACTCATTCCGTAGTCCTTTTTAGTCTTAATTTGTAAATGAACAATAAAAAAAAAAAAACAATGTGTGCTTGTTTAATTTTTTATTGTAAAAAAAAAAAAAAAAAAAGAAATCTTAAAAGAATCGGTTTGGAATCGGAAATTAGGCTATAATTTTTCCGATTACTATACTTCAAAAAGATCCGATTTTTCCGATTTCCGATTCCGATTAATATATATACTATCCTAGAGTGGATGAAACGCGGAATATTCAGTGTAGCTTAATCGCCATATATATTTTATAAAATACTAACTAGCTCTACCTACGTATTGAGCACTTTTGAAGTAAATACTTAAAGTTTACGCATAAATTTATACTTTCGTATATTAATTTATGTGAATATATGAAGTAGTTATATATATATATATATATATATATATATATATATATATATATATATATATATATAGTGTTTCTCAAATTCGTAACATACCGTGTGTGTGTATATATATACATATATATATATATATATATATATATATATATGTATGTATATATATATATATATATCTGTGTGTGTGTGCATATGAGGCTGGTGCAAAAATAATGTCGTTTTTATCAGATACATACATATATATACATATATGTATATATATATGTATGTATATATATATATATATATATATATATATATATATATATATATATATATATATATATCTGTGTGTGTATATGAGGTTGGTGCAAAAATAATGTCGTTTTTATCAGATACATACATATATATACATATATATATGTATATATATATATATATATATATATATATATTCAGAATGTGAGAGATTGTATATAATAAATTCCACAGCCAAAAAAAATCGCAGCCCACAAGAGCAATTACAGTCAACAAACTTGTTGTTTTATCAAATACTTCTGCATGCAAAATCCGATCCCGCATTTTTCTAATTCCTACCCTCTGATGAGAAGGAGAGTATTTCTTCGAAACTCCGCGGATTAAGGACTATCCATTTATCTAGTGTTTCCTTTTCAGATTAAATAT
>NC_136498.1:123420781-123428281 GCF_053919585.1 Euprymna scolopes | reverse complement strand
TTTTTTTTTTTTTTTTCACATGGAGGTCACCACTTATCAAGGCTAGGAAGCCACTCAGGGAAAAGGGTTATTGCGTGTACAGTAATCAATGGGATAGTATCTTAGTAATCGTTAGTATTGGAGATTTGATAAAGTGTCTTTCTTAAGGGGGTGGTTCATCAGGAATTTGTTTATGTTGGACTTGAAGACATCCAAGTTGTAGTCAGGTGGGAAACAGGCAAATGGAAGAGAGTTCCACACGCATGCACATCTAAGAAAGAAGCTTTGTTCATGGAATCTACGTTTTGATTTAGACACAGATATAGAGTGGGAAAAATTTTTCACAATGGATTCAGCTAGACGGGTGTTTTTCGTGAAAGATTGGTGGTGGTGGGGGGAGGACCAGAAATTGGAGCTCAGACGAGCTCTTGCCATGGAAATAATGATAAAACAAAGACAGGCTCGCAATGTTTCTTCTGTGGGAGAGAGGTTGCAGGGAAGAGAAAAGGGCATCCCCCACTAAGCCACAAAGTCTATTTTGTACTCTGTCAAGGCAGGATAGGCTGTTTTTAGCAGCTCCAGTCCAGATGTGGCAGCAGTACGCCATCCTTGGATGTACTTGGCTTTTATACAGATAGAGAATCGCATCAGTAGTTAAATATCTTCTGGAGTGGTAGAAGGATGCCACCATTTTCCCAGTGACCTTTGCAACAAACTTGATGTACGTGTTCCATTTCAGATCAGGGGTAAAGGTCAAGCCCAGAATCTTGTCAAAACATGGAGCCTCTCCAAGACAAGAGCCATCCATTTCAATTGATGCCAGATGGGAATCAGAGCGTTGATGATGTAAAGATAGGAGCTTGGTTTTAGATGCATTAAAAGTAACCAGTCACCTCTTCCCCCATTGTACCACATGCTCAAGATCAGAGAGAGAATCAGAGAGTCATTTACGGCCTTTGATGTGTTGCCATAGATGGTCATGTCATCAGCATAGATGTCAACGAATGATTTAAGTATGTGTTTTGAAGATCATTGATGTAGATCAGGAAAAGAGTTGGGCCCTGGATGGACTACTCTTATGAGTCTATCAGAGAAAAATGATTTAATAATTGAGAAAACATTTCCAGTTATACAGTAGCTAGAAATCTTGTGAAGTAGGCCCTTATGCCATACATCATCGAAGGCTTTTGATATGTCAAGAGCAATTGCCCTGGAAAGGAAACCTTTGTCAAGAGATTCATTAATCCTATGTGATATAACCGTTAGCACATCTGCTGTAGATCTTGCAGAACGGAAACCATATTGCATGTCACTAAGGAGGTTATTTCTGCTGAGGTGGTTGACTACGTCTCTATTTAATATGGATTCCAGCAGCTTACTCATTACATACAGGAGACTTATTGGTCTGTACTGAGAGGGAGATGACTTATCACCAGAATTCTTAAATACAGGGCATACTGATGAGGTTTTCCCGGGTGTTGGGAAGCACTTCTTAAAACAAATGGGAACTGAAGGTGAAGCTGAGGTTAAGTTATTGGTATTTTAAGCTTGTGCAACTCTACAAGGACTCCCACTAATAATTTATTATTATTTTTACTTAACAGAAGTTCTAACACGAATCATAACCGGTAAAAACACGTGGTGTTCCCTGGAATCTGAGTGATAACAGGTCTGTCGAGGTCTCTAGTTACTCTCCGCTTCTTTCGATAGCCATTGCATTCTCATTCTGTTTGCCATTGGTTTCTTGCTGACTTTAAGTGTGTTGTAGACCCGTGTTAGGGGTCACAAATGAAAGAAACCACAAGTAGTGTAAAGTGTATAAAATATAATATGTATTCATCATAAAGAATACAGGAGCCACTAAAGTGGTATGAGAGGAACATGTTCGTAGCTTGTGGTTAAACATGGTATGAATGTCTCCATCTAGTCTCTGAAACCAGTGGTATTCATAGGACTGGTTGATTCCACTTAGTTCTCAAATAGGGGTGATTTGCACCCCACAACAAAGTGACAACAAGCCTCTTCAAGATTAGCTCTCCGTGCTAATCTCCCTCATTTCAATGGAGATCTTAATAGTCTTCTAATGAGCCTTTTACTGGAACGTTGAAGCGCTACGAAGATGGAAATGGTACCATTACAACTACGTTTACATGTATACAAATACATGTGAACAATATACAAAGTATAACGTTTTTATGCCTCGGCCTAACATTCCCATGCAACAGGAATTGGAATAAATACATGTGATAATGCAATTATGAAGGAAACACATGTTTTGATATTAATGGGTAAAAATATATAAAAAAGAATAGAAAAAAATTGAGGCCAGCTAACCGGTTTCGCCATCACTCTTCTAGAGGTGAATCGAGGGATTTTAATGAAAACAAGTGAAGCCTGTATGGTCCTCTGTGAGTGCACAGTGAACAAGGCATAAAAAATGACTAAGTTCAGTATTTGCCAAACCTCCCTCCCCATTTAGCCCCAAGAGTCCCCCGGGGACGTTAAATCCTGGTGAAAATGGACAAATGGTGCAGTTTTAGGCCTTAGCATATGTAAATTTGAGTTCTGCACCATGTAAAAAAAAAAAAGAAATGACTAAGTCAATCATTTGCCCTGCCCCCTCATTTAGCCCCAAAAGTCTTCAAGGCCTTAGCATATTTAAATTTGAGTTCAGCACCATGCACAACTGCTAAATAGACATACACAGAAAATTTTGGACAAATATGGTAAAATAGTCCCAAAAATAGAGTGTTTTTTTATTAGCCCTAAAAGAGCCCCTGGGGCACACCCAAGAGTTATCGTGAAGTATAGACAAACAAAATTATATAGAAATCAGTTAGTTACAACTTTTCAGAAAGTTTTATAAAAACCCGAGGCATCAATTTTTTTTAATAAGCACAAAAGTGCCAATTTTAGCCATTTTAAGCCGAAAGGCACCCTGGGGGGCAACCGGAGTTTTCCTGGAAAATCCGTTCTGTTACTTTTTTACTCATATCATGTTTAATGTTTGTGCAAAATTTCAAAAACTTCCAAGGCGTAGTTATTGAGAAAAGTGGGGACAAACGAACGGACAAGGGTGAATTTACAGGTCGGAAGAACCAAAAACGAAAGAAACCCACGATGGAAAAATATATGTTTAAAATAAAATAGTGTTATAGTATATTAACGGAGTGAAAGAAAATCAAATAAAAAAACGAAGGAGATGCTATGTATCTAAAATAAAGCTATGTGTATCTATGTATAATCGTAGAATCCCTCAGAGGCTAATCACGTTCAAACCTTAGAGACATTTCTTCTGTTTGCAAAGAGAAGGTCTCTTCAAACGAACGTAAATGATCTCTATGATCTTCGGATGAAAGACTAAATTAGCACGCTTCCAAATAGTGAATGAGTCAATGCTGAAGGTCGTAACACATGACGTGTTTTGAAGCAAATAATCAACTGTTGAAGATCCGGATGTGTTATCAAGAACATCTAATTGTAGGCAGGTACCATTCCTGATTTTGCTAAGTATGTATTGCTGGATTCTACTATCCAAACTTAACATCGTTCGACCCACGTAGTCGGCACTACAACTACATTTAAAATGATAAATTACATTATTGTTATAAGTGAGGGTAGAACATCTTTTCGAGGGGATGCCATTAACAGTTTTGTAGAGAACACAACACGCACGCTGGAAGGAAAATAACATTTTTCTACTGTTGAGCTGATTTACTTAGCGAATGTTTCACTTACTGGCACTAACCATGGTAAATAAATATAAATTAGACATTTAGCCACCGTAGTATTTTTTATTTGCGAAAATTCACTTCATTTCCTTTTAATGACTGACCTAATCATATCGAGAAGGTACCCATAAAGTATCCGTGATTGGATATATGATATTGCCAAGCCGTTAGTTAACAAGGTTTGATAGATTTTTATGCCAATTGCTGAGTTTTCTTTTGGTTAAAACTTCCTCTTTGAAATCTGTGACTAAACTAATTAGCATAACTTTTTCCTAATCCTATAACTCATATATTATTTAATTAGAATTGAGAGGAGTATTATTTATTAATTAATTAATTTATTTATTTATTCATTCATTCATTTATTTATTTATTTATTTATTTATTCATTCATTAATTTATTTATTAATTAATTAATTTATTCATTAATTTATTTATTCATTTATTTATTAATTTATTTATTTATTCATTTATTTATTAATTTATTTATTTATTCATTTATTTATTTATTAATTAATTTATTTATTTATTTATTGCGGATTATTATCTTCATCATTTTCAGTTCTTGTTTCACAACGTTTTGACGAACTATTCCTCTGGCCTTCATCAGGTGGTAACTGCAACGGCATAGACACTCTGAATCTCCTGACTGCATACACAGCAATTACTGCCTTCCATAGTTGTTGTCGTCTCACCACGTTTTGGCCAAGTAAGCCATGGCGCAGTGGATAGAGACATTGAATCTCTATGGTTCCAGGTTAGAATTGTCTGAAGATAGCAGTTTCAATCCTACCCAAAGCCGGCCAGAGGCTTACTTGGCCAAAACATGGTGAGACAACAACAACTACAGAAGGTAGTAATTGCTGTGGATGCAGTTAGGAGATTCGGAGTTCCTATCCCATCAAAGGCCAGAGGAATAGTTGGCCGAAACATCATGAAACAACAGCCTATGACTCATGTGTCTTTTTATTGTTCGGTTACTTTTAAACAAGGTGATTGGAGAGAACACTAATTAATCTAACCCTTTTATGTCTCTTAACGTCTCAACCCCTGTTTGGCGAGATTATTCAAGACAATTTCGGCCATCTTAAATGCTCAGTCACTTTTGACAAGATTATTCGAGACAATTATGGTTGTCATCTGACCTAACGGACTAGAGACATTATCTGTGCCCCAACAATCGAATATCAACATCATGCAACAATTATTACATTTTCCACTTTTCGAGTCACAATATAGTTTTACATTATCATTAAGCATCGACAGTTCTATCTAATACGAGTAGTGCTTACCCATTCACTACTCTCTAATTTCTGCTATTCTCTAAGCTTCTTTGTTTGTAAACCGATCCATCAGAAGTCCAGTCACTAACTTCTGTTGGCTAGGTTATATTCCACGTTGGAGAAATTTGATTCATTGTCCGAATTCTGTCAACAACTTTCGGACTGTTTATTGAAAGATTATTTCGCTATTTACATTCCCCATATCTATAACCGAGGACTGTGAGCACTCCAAATGGTTAGTGGGCACTTATCTTTTTACATCAATGACAATGCAAGCTGTTGCACCCTATCGTCATAAAGAGTTTCGGTTTCAAAGAATAATTTCCTTCATGTCAAGTGTTTTACATGAGTGCCACACAGTCTTGTTTGCGGTGTATTTCAAAATGAAAACGGCTTAAAATTTTAATATTTCAGTATTTATTCGAATTCAAGTAGCAAAATACAGACAAACAAACAAAAGCATGAAAAATTATTTATAAATAAATTATTTATAAATAAATTATTTATAAATGGGTAAAAACCTCGCAAATAAAATAAATTATTTATAAGTCGCTAAAAATGAGCATGCCTTTTCCTTTGCAGTTTCTTATTAAATTTTTTTTTTTAAATACAATGTCTTCATATTGAATAATCATTTTTCACAATGGTAGGATTAATAGTCAATTATAAACGACCCATAAACTTAGAACAAAATTACTTCTCTTTATGGAAATAAAGTCGGACTTATTTGTATTTTTAATACTTATTTTTTTTGTACTTACTTTAGTACTTATATTTACTTTTAAAGTCAACATGGTTGACTCTAACTTCCTGTCTAAAGCAAAACAAGCTATTTGGTATGTTAAAATGAGTATCAAACAATATCTCTCCATCTTTAACACTAAAACAACATTGACGGTAAACGACGTTCCCCACAAAAGACCAAAGAAAATTCGAAAGTGAGCAGGTAAGAACAAAAGAAGCAAACAATTGACTCACCGACTGGTACAATATCCATTTTTTTTCAAGTTCCCCACTTTCACTGTAAGATAGCTGGCTTGTAAAGGCAAAGAAAAAAAGACACCACGTGATCGGCAGAAGCAAAGTGCGTGCCGATGAAAATGGACGTGTACAATCGAAGGCGAGAAATAGCTGGTTAATGCCAACGTAAGATTGGAGAAGAAAGAAAAATGCGGGCTAGGGGAGATAAGCATGTGGCCCTGCAGTGGCAGTGAGAGACATTTAAGCTGGTGTCGAGACGGCAGGGTTTTTGTTAGAAAAAACAAGAAGCATTGTTTAGAAAGTAATGGTGATGAATGCCTTTTTGCTAAAACAGAAAAAAGTAGAGTCGGATTTATTTTTGTTCCTTTTCGATGGTATCAGACGCCGTGGGGTTCTGAAAAGGGTTTGAACTGTAACGCCACGTTACACTTGTCATATTCACCATCATAGTCAACATCAATAACAATCACCATAATTGCAAATTGATACAAGATTTTCGAAATGCTTAAACTCTACAAAACATTTCCGGCTATAAATTATGTCCACGAGATCCGACTTAACGGTACATTAACCATGTCCTCTTTTAATGATGGAGTTTCTTCAAAAGAGGAAAGGATTTAATTGGTAGTATCGTCTTCCGTAAGCTTTCAAGTTCAAAACTAATTTCCGTTTTCGATAATATAGCTTTATTCCAAAGCAATTCATCATTGCCCTCACCAGTTTCAAAACAACTAAAGTTTTTTTTTAATCATAATTAGAAATCAACATTAGACGTACCTGTGACCCGTTGAGTCACAAGCACTACTTTGATTTCATTCGAAAATCCATAAACTGTGACGTATTTGTTGCACATACATTTTTTTCTTCTTTTTCTTTCTTTGTTTTTTTCTTTTTCCTTCTTTCTCTTTCTCTCTATCTTTCTTTTTGTTTCTGCCTTTTCCTTCTGTTTTTTCTTTCTTTCTTTCTTATTCTTCTTTTTGTTTCTTTCTTCTTATTGCTACTACTACTACTACTACTACTACTACTACTACTACTACTACTACTAATAATAATAATAATAATAATAGGAGTTTTCACACAAGTCCTCATCAGAGATTACTGCCTGACAGCAATCTGTGGTGTTCCCTTGAGTCTGGATAACAACAAGTCTCCCCAGTTTTCTAGTACTCTCCACCTCCTTTGATAACATTTGTAAACGAATTTGCATTATCGCAATAGCCGCTTGCCATTGATTTCTCGCTGGAATGTGGATGGCAACAAGCCTCCCCTAAGCACTGGTCTTCTTTACATTCATTCAGCGGAGGTTTGGTTAGTGCTTTCATTCCTTGGTCTTTGTGTTATAGAGTGGTCCAATAGAAACAGTAAATTATCTGTTTATCTATCTATCTATCTGTCTATCTATTTGTCTTTGAAGTCATGTTTTGACAGGTTGTTAAACTCGGTAACCAGTCAGTTTGCACCGAAAAATATCTGAAGAGGTGATCGAACGTGACGTGTCTCATGTCACGTGTTCCAGTTTGTACAAG
>NC_136498.1:123370781-123415781 GCF_053919585.1 Euprymna scolopes | reverse complement strand
TAGCTGCTGCTCTGCAAAGGGTTGTAGAGTCGAGAGATGTCCCTGATTGGCTTGTGAAGGGAAGAACAACACTGATTAGGAAAGATCCTGCAAAAAGAACAGATGCCAATAATTATAGATCAATTACATGTCTGCCATTGATGTGGAAACTGTTGACTGGAATATTTGCGGAGAAAATTTATGAACATCTAGAGGGTAATGGTGTTTTTCCTGACGAACAAAAGGGGCGCCGGAAAGGCTCGAGAGGTACTAAAGAGCAACTACTAATTGATAAAGCAATAATGCAGGATGCGAAGAAGAAGAAGAAGAAGAAGAAGAAGAAGAAGAAGAAGAAGAAGAAGAAGAGGAATCTGAGCGTAGCATGGATCGATTACAGAAAGGCTTATGACATGGTTCCTCATTCATGGATACATGAAACACTATTGATGATGAAGGTTGCTGAGAATGTGGTAGGGCTTTTGGAGACAAGTATGGCTCAATGGAAAACGGTGCTGACAGCAAACAGAGAGGAGATGGGGCAGGTTGGCATTAAACGTGGGATATTTCAAGGAGATTCATTATCGCCACTTCTTTTTGTAATCATAATGATGCCACTGAGTATCCTCTTGAAGAGAGAAAAACTGGGGCATAACTTTGGATCTGATGACAGACGCCTCAATCATCTATTGTTTATGGATGATTTGAAAATATTCCGTTGAAATGAAAAGGAAATGGAGAGACTGGTAGAACTTGTGGGGACATACTCAGAAGACATTGGGATGAAGTTTGGGATTAGTAAATGTGCGGTGCTTGTGATGAAAAGAGGAGTAAAGTTTCATTCGAATGGAATAGTGCTGCCAAATGGAGAAATCATAAAAGAAATAGAAGATACAGGATATAAGTATTTGGGAGTGCTGGAGGGTGTACGCATCATGAACAGAGAAATGAAGGAAAAAGTCAGGAAGGAGTATCTTAGAAGAGTGAAACTAATTGCAAAATCGAAACTGTATGGAGGATATCTAATGAAAGCAGTAAATGCATGGGCAGTGAGTGTTTTGAGATACATTGCGGGAATTTTAGAATGGTCTGACAAGGATTTGCATGCCATGGATATCAAAACAAGAAAAGTTTTAGAAATGTTTGGTATATTTCACATTCGAAGTAGCATAGCAAGGCTGTATCAAAAAGTGTAAAAGATTGTGTTAGAACCGAGGAGATGTTATTGAAGGAGCATGTGGTTAGAAGTGGGGAGTGGATGCTTAAGGTTTTGGCCAATGAGGTGGAGGTATGTGAGACCAAGGCTGATTATGTGAAACGTATGAATAGAGAAAGGGAGGAGGAACTGGCTAGGAAGAAAATGCACGGAAGGTCCTTCCAGGATATAGCAGAAGTGGCTGATGAAAGATCATGGCAATGGCTTAGAGTTGGGTATCTGGCTAAGAGTACTGAAGCTTTTGTTTGTGCAGCACAAGAGCAGGCATTATGAACACGATTGTTTAAAAAAGTGGTTCTAGAAAAGGAAGTTGCTGCAGAATGCCGAATCTGTGGTAAGACCTCAGAGTCAATTGCGCACTTTGCAGCAGTGTGTAGTGGACTAGCCCAGAGAGAGTACCGCAAAAGACACGATTGCATGGGACTCCGGATATATTGGGAGGTGTGTAAGAGGGTGGGGGTGAAGTGTGCTGGAAAATGGTTTGAGAAGGTGCCTGATGAAGTGAGAACAAGTGAGGATGGCAAGATAAAGGTATAGTGGGACAAAAGTGTCATAACGACCAAGCAATTGGAGCATAATCGTCCGGATTCGGTCGTCATTGACAAGGTCTCAAAAAACTGGCAGATTGTAGACTTCTCAGTACCCTGGGACAGGAATGTGAGAGAGAAGGAGAATGAGAAGTGGAGCAATTATTCTCTATTGGCCTTGGAGATAAGGCGTATACATGGGGTTAAAACACAAATAATCCCGGTCGTAGTTGTTACACTAGGAGTAGTATCAAGTCGTCTGGAAGGACAATTGAAAAAACTACAAATCTCCGATGTTTTAGGCAGCCTTCAAACCTCTGCAATTATAGGTACCACCAACATCCTTAGAAAAACCCTTGATCTTTGAAGCTCCTGGTTTGAAGCCGGGAATAAGGGAAATCCTCTGGAAATTAATCCCATCCCTTTCCAGAGAGACGTTCATAAACGAAATCAGAATTATTATTGTTGCTATTATTATTATTATTTTTTTTGTTGTTGCTATTATTATTGTTATTATTGTTGTTGTTGTTGTTGTTGTTATTATTATTCTTATTCAGTAAGTCATTACCAGCATTTGCAGACAAGCAATCATAGTGTTCCTTAGAAGCTGAGTGATAGCAAGTCTCTCCAGATTTCTAGCATTTTCATCTCTTTTGATAACCATTGCAAATCACATTGCGTTATCGCAACAGCCGTTTACAATTTGTTTCTCGTTAGTAATTAGTTTTCTGTAGAATTTGAGTGGTATCCACTGCTGCTACTACTACTACTACTACTACTACTACTACTATATAGTAGTCTCAACGTTTTTAGTTGGATTTTCTTTTCTTGAACATCAGGTCAATTCTTTTTTTTTTACATAGAAAATCACCACTTATCAAGGCACAGAGGTCACTCGAGGATAATGGGTAATGGGTATACATTAGTCAATGTGATTATAGCGTAGTAAACACAAGTAGTGCGAATTTTGTAAATTGAATTACTTAGGGGGACGGTTCATCAAGAACTTGTTTACGTTGGACTTGAAGACAATCAGATTGTAGTCAGCTGGAAAGCAGGCAATCGGAAGAGAGTTCCACACACGTGCAGTGGTTAGAAGGATCCCACCATTTTTCTAGCGACCTTGGCAATGAATTTGATGTACGTGTTCCATTTCAGATCAGGAGTAAAGGTCAAGCCCAGAAACTTGTCAAAACATAAGGCCTCCCCAAGACCAGAACCATTCATTTCAACTGATGCCAGATGGGAATCAGAGCGTAGATGTTGTAGAGATAGAAGCTTGATTTTAGACGCAGTAAAAGTAACCAGCCACCCATCAGAGGAGAGAGAATCAGAGAGAACTTGGTCATATATGGTCTTTGATGTGCTAGCATAGATGGTAGTGTCATCAGCATAAATGTCTACAAATGATGTAAGGATGTGATTTGGAAGATAGTTAATGTAGAGCAGGAAGAGAGTTGGGCCCAGGTTGGACTCCAGCATTAATACTGAGAGTTTCTGATTTCAGAGGTTGTATTCTTTTCACATTATTTTGTTCTTATTTGCTAAGAAGGGGGGTAACTGGAGACAACGGAGATACCGAACTAACCACCCAAGCAGAGATGGTGGCACAAGGTGAACATGATAGCTACAAATATTTGGGAGTTCTTGCAGCAGACGCCATTAAAACAACAGAAATGAAAGAGAAAATTGGAAAGGAATACCTCAGAGAAACAAGAAAACTCCTAGAAACTAAACTATATAGTAGAAACCTAATAAAAGGTATAAACGCGTAGGCAGTTTTACTAGTAAAATATGAAAATAAAGCGTCATAGATGTTAACAATTAAAAAAAATTAATATTTCAGGAATGTTTCGTAAAGTATGTGTTAAGGAATAAATATCAATAATTTCCCCCACTCTTTATCTGTGCCTTTTTTTTTTTTTTTTTTTTTACATATGGGTGATCACTTATCAAGGCCCGAAGGCCACTCAGGGATAAGGGTTATTGCGTGTACAGTAATCAATGAGATAGTATTGTAGTAATTATTAGTATTGGGGGTTTTGATAGAGTGTCTTACTTAAGGGGGCGGTTTGTCAGGAGTTTGTTTATGTTGGACTTGAAGACGTCCAAGTTGTAGTGAGGTGGGAAACAGGCAAACAGCAGAGAGTTCCACTGGCGTGCAGTTCTAAGAAAGAAGCTTTGCTCATGGAATCTACATTTGGATTTAGGCACAGATAAAAAGTGGGGAAAATTATTGACAGTAGTTTACGTGACAGTAGTTTTCTCGTGAAAGATTGGTAAGGGGGAACGAGGGATTGGAGCTCAGACGAGCACCTGCCATGGAAATAGCGATAAAACAAAGACAGGCTCGCAACGTCTCTTCTGTGGGAGAGAGGTTGCAGGGAAGAGAAAAGGGCATCCCCCACTAAGCCACGAAGTCTATTTTGTACTCTGTCAAGGCAGGATAGGCTGTTTTCAGCAGCTCCTGCTCAGATGTGGCAGCAGTACTCCATCCTTGTACATACTTGACTTTTATACAGATAGAGAATTGCATCAGTTGTGAGATATCTTCTGGAGCGGTAAAAGGATCCCACCATTTTCCCAGCGTCCTAAATGTAGATTCCATGAACAAAGTTTCTTTCTTAGAACTGCACACCTGTGTAACTACCTTCCAGTTTCCTGGTTTCCAGCTGATTACAATATGGTCGTCTTCAAGTCCAACATAAACAAATTCTTGATGAGCCGTTCCTCTTAAGTAATCCAATTCACCAAATTTACACTAACGGTTATTATGATATTGTCCCATTGACTACTGTACACTCTTTAATCCTTATCCTCGAATGGCCTCTGAGCTTTGATAAGTGGTGACTCCTATATATATATATAAAAAAATATTTTATTCACTTATTTTAAAAGAAATTAATTACTAAAAACAGATAGTTTTTCTCATCATTCTTACAGCATACACGGTTGCTTAATGTTGGAGGGAAATCTGTCTCTTATTCTACGTTTATTTATGTAGAACTAGCGGGCGGTACCCGGCGTTGCCTGGATGTTTGGAGGTGTGTGTGCTCGGGGGGGGGGATGGGGGGTGTTAATGAAAACCTAAGAATAAGCGAAGTAAATATTAAAAAAAGAAACACCCACACACACAAAAAAAACTAACGTAAGGTAAACAAACGATGTTAAATGTAAAAATCGGAAAAACAAAAAAAGAAAACGCGCATGCGATGGAAAAAGAAAACAGAAAAACGAACGTTAAAACTTCTTTAAAAAATCTGAAAAAAACCGCCCCCCCCAAAAAAAAACACGTGAAAAATGGCTTTGGGGGGTACCCGGCGTTGCCCGGGTGTTTTTGGGTGTGTGTCGTCGGGCAGGGATGGGGGGTGTTAATGAAAACCTAAGAATAAGCGAAGTAAAAAAAACAGAAAAACGAACATTAAAAAATCTGAAAACATGCGAAAAATGGCTTAAAAAACCCTGCTTCAATATTAAAACTTAAAAAATCGAAAAAAAAAAAAAGGAAAGACATCTCACACCACGATTTAAACCCAAAACGTTTAGATAATGAGGCTGCGCTCTAAGCAACTGAGCTAAGACAACGTCGCCAAAATTGTGTAGCTTTTTTCAATCTTTAAACTAAATCAGCTTACGACGTTATTTGCGCATGCGTAGAACCGAACTCGTCATGAGAGGAGGGTTTTTGCTGACCCCCCGCCTCTGTAGAAAAGTGCTGACTTCAGGGTGAAAAAAAATTAACGTTTTTGGCCAATTTTTCGATATTTGTCGGGCGAAGGTTAAAAGTTGGAAGAAGGTTGGAAGTTTAGCGAACATCCGTGACCCGTGCGGAAAGTTTTTGCGAGACATACAAACACACATACATACATACAAACAAACACACATACATACATACATACATACAAACAAACACACATACATACATACAAACAAACACACATACACACAAACACACATTTTCGCTTTTATATATATAGAAGATGGAACAAACCTTTATTTAAGTAGAATAAGGGATGGCTAATTTACGGATTTAAAAAGTGTTTCTTTATTCATTATTTCATGCATAATATTAAATTGATTTTAATGCCTCATCATGACATCTCTACGGTTGGTTGTTCCTGAGTGCCGTTAAATTTGCTGGTATTATTAGACAGTAAAGAATTTCCAACCGTTATGTTCTCCTTCTTCCATTTGCATATTTATATTTATTATTATTTTCATGGCTCGTCTGAGCTCCAATCTATGGTTCCACTTTGCCAAACTTTTACAAAAAACACTCGTCTACCTGCAATCACTATCGATAATTCCCCCCACTCTTTATCTGTCTAACCCTAATCGTAGATTCCATAAACAAAGCTTTCTTTCTGCTCGCCTGTGGAATTCTCTTCCATTTGCCTGTTTTCCAACTGACTACAATATGGTCGTCTTCAAGTCCAACATAAACAAATTCTTGATGAACCATCCCCTTAAGTAATCCAATTTACCAAATTTCTATTACTAACGATTACTATGATATTATTCCATTGACTACTGTATTTTCATTCACCCTTCTACTCGAGTGGCCTCCTGGCCTTGTAGAAGTGTGACACCTCTGAAAAAAAATATAACTTGAAGAAAAAATAATTTCTCGAACTAATGGTATTATAATGACACCTTACCAATTCTCCAATACTATTACTACACTATCCCTTTGGTTGCTGTACACACAATAACCCTTATCCCTGAGTGGCCATTGGGCCTTGATAAGTGGTGAACTCCATGTAGGAAAATCATTAAATTAAGCATCGCTTATTCAATATTTTCACACAAAAATAATATAATTGCAAAAAATAGTTCATATGATTTTAATGATAATTCTCGCGATCATTTCAAACGTAATGTTATAATATTTCTCTTGAATGCATCTGCATCAGCGTGGAATTTCTTTTTGAATCTTGATAATAAAAAACCGCAAAAAAAATAAGAACTAGGGTCACTAAGAAAAGAAATAATAATAAAAAAAAAAAACATGGGATAATTTCTACTAGCGATTGATTTGAGGAATTACAGGTGGACAAGATTGTAAAAAACGTAAACAGACAGGATTTGCATTTCACCCCCCCCCCGTATTCTATTCAATTATTAATAAATAATTGTTTTAACTTATTTTTTTTTCAATAAATGTTAATAGGCGTTCCTCCTGCTTTTTGTTTTTAGCTAAAAAAGTTGAAGAGCCACGAAGACAGAATGGTTGGTTGGTTATTTTTGTCTTACGGCATATCAACCCTTTTTAGGTTATTTAATGCTGAATCCAAAGATTTTAAAGAAAAATTTTTTAATAGAATATATTTGTTGTTTTCAAGTTGATTTCTATTTAACCCATAGTTGGGACCCTAACAGGTACTACCACTCCGGGTCAGAGTGGACCTGGGAGCAATGGCAATTAAAGAGTGGCCCCCACACTCCTCAAAGCCCGCAAGCTGGGGCCTCACTACTGGATATAGTTTAAGGTCATATCCAGGACCAGTGAAGACAGGAGTGGTACTATTAAAATGAGTGACTTTTTGTGCTCCAGAATTTATTTTTCTACATAGTCACCACCATTCTCTGTGCACATTTGACAGGAATTCAATGATGCATCTTTGCGTCTAACACACATCCATGACAGGGGTGGTTTTCTTAGCGTCTCACCCCATCAATATCTGCAACGAAGAAATGAAACTTTTATGTCATAAATGCATAAGTTCAGTCATCATAACAATGCAATCACTTCTGATTCACTCGGGCGGAATAAAAAAAATAGGAGGCATTTCTAATTTATCTGGTACTGGTGATTTCTCCATTATCTTTTCAATCATATCGACTGGGAACTGTAGATTTTAGAGACTTCAAAACTTACTACTTCATGAACATTTAGATCAACGAAAATGCCTTTTTTTATACTTATGCGTGACAAACTAACGAAACTATTATTTCAAACATAAGCATCACAGACTAACGAAAATGTTATTTAATACTTAAGCGTGACAAATCCATGAAAATATTATCTGAAACTTAAGAATGACAAACCAAGAAAAATGCTATTTTTTATAATTATATGTGGCAATATAAAGAAAATATCATTTCAAACTTAAGCAAGACAGGCAAACAGAAAATTCTATTTCATACTTATGCGTGACAAACTAACGAAACTATTATTTAGAACTCAAGCATAACAGACTAACGAAAATGTTATTTAATATTTAAGCATGACAAACTAACGAACATATTATTTCAAACTTAATCATGACAGACCAATAGAAATTCTATTTAATACTTATATATGACAAACAAAGGAAAATATTATTTATTTGTCATGACTAGGGCTGTGACAACAGCATATTCTTTTCATTGTTTTGATTCTCAGGTATATATCCGCTGATATCTTATATGTTTTTATGCATGGTGATGTGGTTCTCAGTTGATCAACTGTGTCTGTGTCGGATATATACTCGAGAGTCAAAACGGAAAAAGAATATGCTGTTGTCCTAGCCCTAGTCATGGCAGACCAACGAAAATGCCAGAGCAAGACAGGCTAACTTAAATCCTATTTCAAACAATAAAGTTTGTAGTAAATTTATAACCTAACCAGTGTGCAATGACCTTGATCTTTTTTCATGAATAAAATTCGATATTTTCAATTCAACTGAATTTAAAGCCGAGCTCATTTGCAACGTGCAACATGATTTCAAATGAGGATGATGAAATGCTTTGGAATGTTTTACAATTGAATCGGAAATAAACATAGATTTCAATAGGAAACTGATTCAATTGCAACCAGTTTTCAGATATCAATTTTAATCGAAAATCCTCATCGATATTTAATTTGATTAAAAAACAAAATAAAACTATAAAAATCTAGGGCTCAAAATATTAGCTTGGATCACACACACACACGCACGCACACACACACACACACACACACACACACACACACACACGATCGCGCGCATATGCAGCATGCGAGGCGCCATTTCCGGGGAGACAGATATAAACAGAGACAGATGAGAGTTCGACATAGGCGACCAGATATTGGTCCACCTCGTTTTGGATTTGAAACCGACGGTACAAATGTTTTCCTGATGGTCTGTAACACAAATATAAATAAATATTATGCTCCCTGTTTCGATATTTACTTTCTTTGCTGGGGTTCTCTCCTACGAATCTCTCTCTCTCTCTCTCTGTCTCTCTGTCTGTCTCTGTCTCTGTCTGTCTGTCTGTCTGTCTGTCTGTCTCTCTTTCTCTCTCTTACACACACACGCACACACACTAGCGGGTCTTTGGAACTCCCTTCCGGGATTCTGCTTTCCCAACTGCAATGATATGCAGAAGTTCAAGTGTAATGTTAACAAACATCTTTCTACTCTTCTCCCTTCATAATGACCCCGCTAATTAAGTCCCTAATAGTAGCCCCCTGCTTCAAAGTGGCACTGTGCCTTGTTTGGGGTGAAAATTGAATAAATTTAAAAAAAAAAAAAAGTAAAAAAAAAACCCTCAAAAAACCCTAAGCAAAATTCATTCCAAAACAGCAAAACTAAAGCTAGCCTGCCAGGACAATATATATACAAATGCAGACAAATTTGGGCATATTTTATTGGTTTAAAAATATACGTTCTTTGTACCAATTGTCATAAAATTTTAACCATAGAATAGTATTATAATCTTCAAAAAGCTTGCAAATTTTCATGTAGTTTCATCCCATAAAACCAAATATATGAGCATTTTAATATAGAATAATACGCTTACTATTTATACTAATATATGAAAAAATAAACTATTAATCTATATATATATCTATAAAAGCAAAAATGTCTGTCTGTCTGTCTCTCTGTCTGTGTACATTTCTCTACAGAATAACTCCGTCAATTCTCGGTCTACAGACACGAAATTTGATATACAGGGTACTGAGATTTAGGAAAATCTTTGTAATCGGTTTTGGGTCAGAAATTTGGCTATTAAAGTTCAACGATTTGACCTTTAAGAACTCTACCAAACTCGTCCGTCAATGTTGGGTCTAAACACTTGAAATTTTAGATATATGTTCCTTGGACATGGATCTAACTTAATAACTTGATTTGAGCCCAAAACAATAAATGTTAACAGGTCATAATAGGGGTCCAAAAAATTTGACTTCTGTGGTCTCTACCAAATTACTCAGACAATTTCTGGTCTAAACACTTGAAATTTGACATAAAGGGTTTTCAGAGATAGGGCAAGCTTTTTAATCGGTTTGGGTCGAAAATTTGAGCTACAAATATATAAATCTATGTATGTATGTTTGCATGTCTGCCTAAAATTTTTGACAGAGGCGACTGATTTTCACAAGATTAGTATCGTTTTGAAGCTTGATCCTTCAGACGACAAATACCGACAAATTGGCTAAAAACATTAATTTTTTCATCTTACACTGGACACTTTTCTACAGGGAGGGGTCGCTTTTTCGTCGATATTTTCGAAAGTCATCCCCTCTTTTCGATTGTCTAGCCTTAATTTAAACGTAGGTCACTTCCAGTTTGGCGGTGGTCGTAACAGCAAAGACGTCATGTTTTTTGCCGTTATTTTTCTCCTTTGTTGTACGAGTTCGAGCCTGCCTTCCTACTACCACTTTTTTTTTGCTCAACACACACTTCCAAACACCCGGGCAACGCCGGGCACACATGTTAGTCCATAATATATATATATATATATATATATATATATATATATATATATATATATATATATATATATATGTAATAAAAGCTAAACGTCTGTGTGTGTCTGCGCACGATATTTTCGAAAATCATCCCCTCTTTTCGATTGTATAGCCTTAATTTAAACCTACGTCACTTCCGGTTTGGCGGTAGTCATAACAGCAAAGACGTTTTTTGCACATTCTTTTCCCCCTTCACAGTACGGGTTCGAGCCTGCCTTCCTACTACCACTTTTCTTTTCTTTTTTTTTTTTTTTGCTCAACACACACCTCCAAACACCCGGGCAACGCCGGGAACCCATGCTAGTAATATATATAAGTAAATTTAATGAGATTACAAGATCTATTCTGCGACATGTTAACTAGCATATAGATGCTATGAGAATTAGATGCATAAAAGCTTAAGTACCTTTGGTACCAGAAAGGCTAATAGATAAGAGGAAGTAAAGGTAGCCATTAAAAAGAGATAGAGAACGGCAGAAACGAGAGTCATAGTTAATGTACAGAAATAAGAGAGGATGGTTAAACTACAAAGTTAAATTGAGTGAGAGTGATAGATAAAAACCCAATATATAGTTTAAAGAAGCTTTGGAGAAGCTTTGATAAAAAAATGTAAAAATAAAAATAAAGACACACACACACACACACACACACACACACACATACACACACACATACACACACACACACATACACACACACATACACACACACATACACACACACACACACATACACACACACACACATACACACACACATACACATACACACACACACACACACACACACACATATACACACACACACACACACACATACACACACACACACACAGCATAATCACGTTGACACCTGGTTCTCATCAGATCACCGAAGTTAAGCAACATTGAACCTGGTTAGTACCATATGGGTGACCATTTGGAAATTCTAGGTGCTGTATGTGCTCTCTGCTTATCTCAGCATTTGTTTCCAGTCGTGCCGTACATATACTTCAGTTGCTACTGGTATTTAACAATGTCGACTCAGGATAGGTGTGGTTAGACATTGCTCACCTTTATGTGGGTATCCATAGTCTGTTAAAGACTGAAGGAGCCTGTTTTATATATCTATATAATTATAAAACTCAAATGACCTTCTAACGAGTGATGTAACCCACTTTCCGGTTTATGACATCCGGTTGCGCATGCGCGCATAAATACACTTAGTTTGCGTTGGTAAAAGTGTGTTGATTCTGATGGTACTTATTTCGATCAATAAATTTTTGTTTGGGCCAAAATTTGTATGTTCATCTGAATTTAAAAGTTAAAACCCACAAGACCTTCATGTCAGCTTATATATATATATATATATATATAGTTAAGGTGCCTTACATAAGTTTCCAGACTTTTTTGTACAGGCATTTAACATTGTTGTAGACTCTTGAAATTTTAGTATGTTATTGCTATACATCTTATGAAATGACTGACCAATTTTTATGACTTCAGGCTTTAATGAACAGCCGCAGCAGGAATTGGAATACTCCTTACTAAAGCTTGAATTTAAAAATGCAATCTGGACGCGAGAACACTTTAGAAGAACAATATGCAATAAAATTCTGTTTTAAACGTGTACAAAAATGCCACAAAAACGTATGGAATGCTTCAGACTGCTTTTACCCCATTTTGCATGAATCAAGCATTAGTTTTTGAGTGGCATAAGAGATTCAAGGAAAGCAGGAAGTCTGTGAGGGATGATTAGAGGTGTGAGAGGAGTAAGGAGGTTAGAACACCAGAGTTGATTGGCCAAATAAAGAATTTCATGGATAAGTGTCTATAGAGTGCACAGTTTGATGTCAGTTTGGGAATTGTACACAATTATTTTCGAGGAACTGAATATGCAGAAGATTTGTGCAAAGTTTGTCCCAAGGATGCTTAGCAGAAAGATGGTCGAGCTGATCAATTCAGATCCTGAAAGACCGAGAGACAGCGTTCCAAGTGGAAGCATGCTAGTTTTCCTAAACCCAAGAAAGTCAAACAGAACAAACCACTCAGAAACTTATGATGATCTTTTGGTTTTTTGACTGCACATGCATGCTCTACATGCACTGGGTTCCCACTAAGGTTTTATGGGATCTCAGGAAGAGATTCCCTTGGAAGAGGCCAGCACTCTTCAAATCGGGTCAGTGGCATTTCCATCAGAACAACGCACCAGTCCACAGCTCCATCCTTGTCACAGACTGTTGGACCAGGATGTGCATAAAAACAGTTCCTCACCCTCCCTATAGCCTAGACCTTGCTCCCTGTGACTTTTGGTTATTCCCTAATCTTAAGGAAACCTTAGAGGCTCTTTTTATGAGACAATTGAGGAGGTGAAAGAGGCTGTGACGAGGGTCATTGACACGCTCACACAAGAGGATTTCCACGGGGTCTTCCAGAAGTTGATGGAACGTTAGAACAAGTGCCGTGCAGCGGGAAGAGATATCTTCAAAGGGAACTTAAGGTTTCAAATCTTAAACACGTCATAATGCAAGAAATTGTTTGGAAATTGATATTAAAAACTACAAGAAAAAAAAAAAAGCGTTTCAAGGCAACAAGAAACAATGTTATTGAAAAAAGACAATGGCACTGTCACAAGTATTTTAATCGGAAGAATATGTGCCCATTTTCCAATGCCACAAACTCTCTAACTCTAATTAGAAGTTTCAAAAGAATCAGAATCAGTAACTGTATTGGGGTCATTCAAAAATTATAATTTTTCCTTCACTAGTGGTTACGCTACTCCTTCCCATATTAACACCTAGAGTACATTCTGCCATCAAATCGTAATCGGGAATCGCAAAAATCGTAACTTTTTGCGGTATCGGAATCAGAAAAAATATTTTCTGATGCCACAAACGTTTCTTTAAATTATTTTTTGTTGTTTGTTTTTGTTTGATCTAAAACATAATTTCCAATTGCTGGTACTATTTATAAATATTCATAAATACTTAATGATTTTAATCTGTACATAATCCTGCCATTCGTTTTTTTCACGCTTGCAAAAATACATGCACATATTTCATGTGTCTTTGATGTAACCAGAAAATGAAAAATAAAAATAACAATTCTATTACTAAATAATTTGAAAGTTTTAAAATAATTGAAATCGCTAATTGTATTGGAATCAGAAAAAAAAACATCATCATTGTCCCATACTAACGTCCGAAGTGCATTCTGCTATCAAATGATTTAAAAGAGATACCTTTCTAAAAGTTGAAATTATAAAATAGGTAATTGGAGGTGGTGCTTGATCAACGCTGCTGGGGAACCATGAGATAAAATACTGTTCTGCTTTTAAATCTCTAAAATATATATTTTTTATGGTAAACAACTGACGGTCTTAATATAAACTAGCAAAAATTTTTAGAAGCAAACGAAAGTAATTTATTTTTATTTTCAACTCATGAAAATGGAATATTAAGTTAAGAAAAACGATTATTTTCAGCATCTCCTTCTTGGCTTTGTTTTATTGTTTTTTCTTGTTGTTTTTTTTTTTACCTTTTTAATGAAATTATTTTTATACCAACTGAAATTGAAAATTTTGCTAAACATTAGGAAGAATTTGGAAACAACAACTGTTTCACCCCAAACAAGGAAAGTGCCACTTTGAAGTAGGGGGCTACTATCGAAGATGATTTGCTGGGGCATTATGAAGGGAGATGAGTAGAAAGATGTTTGTTCACATTACACTTGAACTTCTGCATATCAGTACAGTTGGGAAAGCAGAATCCCGGAAGGGAGTTCCAAAGACTTGCAGTTTGGAGAAGAAACTATTGGAGTAAAAGGCTTTCTTACACCTAGGGATCTCTACTATAAAGGGGTGGGACTTGGTTGCTTGTTGGGTTTGTCAGGGGTAGCCACGTTGAGGAGGCACAAGTGCTTGCAGTTCGTTAGAGCACTCACCATTAAAGTACTTGTGGAACAGGCAAATTTTTTAAAGTCGCTAAGGGTGTTCCATAAGTAATGCCTCCTATTTTTATTCCGCCCGAATGGATCAGATGGGATTGCAAATTGCATTGTTATGATGACTAAACTTATGCATTCATCACCTGAAAGTTTTATGTCTGTGTTGCAGATATTGACGGTATGAGGCTCTAGGAAAGTACCCTCTATTATGGACGTGCGTCAGAAGCAGAGATGCATCATTTAATTCCTTGCAAAAGGGCATTAGGAATTGTGGTGACTATGTAGAAAAAAATTTTGGAACAAAATGTTTGCTGGCTTAAATATAACCATTCACGTCTTCATAGTTCGGCAACTTTTTGAGTTAAAAAAAAAAAAGAGGCTTTATTTTTTGGAACGACCCTCGCATGACAAAGCGCGCTCAGGTCGCCTATGCAAAGCCATCGTTCCTCGTTGACAAAAGTGCGTTGCGAATAGTGGTAACTATGTGGAAAAATAAATTCTGAATCACAAAAAGTTGCTCGTTTTAATGGTACCACTCCCGTCTTTGTAGCTCTAAAACAAAAAATAGGAAGCTTTAGTATTAGAACGACCCTTATATGATAAAGCGTATTCTGGACACTTGTACACAGCCAGCCCAGCCATAATTAGAGCAGTGCCAAGAGGGAAGTGTGTCAACGTCCGTGACAATTTTATACATCATATCCAGGCGTGCTTATCATTAGGTCTATGACAACAGCATATTCTTTTCATTGTTTTGACTCTCGAGTATATATCCGACACAGACACAATTATACAACCGAGAACCACATCACTCTACATAAAAACATATAAGATATCAATGAGAATCAAAACAAGGAAAAGAATATGCTGTTGTCATAGTCCTACTTATCATTGGACGACGATAAAATAAAAAACTGTTGGACATTCATGCATGGAACTTGTTGGACAAGTACAGGCATAATATAAAGTTATTTATTTTATTTATTTTTTTTTTTTACCAAATATGATCTCTCTATAAAAAGCTAATATTTTCATTTTCATTTTTCCAAACTATCGTTATATCGTTAATAAGTTTAATGGAAGAATACGTTCATAAGATTTGATAATGCTCCGTTTTTCGGTGTCGAATTGTATTCTTTCATTTCTTAAATGAACATGCTTTTATTTTCTTCCAACGAACCTGTCCTTAATTGAGCCCTCCGGCTGCCAAAACATGATCTTCATCAAACCATCAGGTTTTTTTTTTGTCTCCAAATCACAATTCGATGAATGATATTTAAATGCTTGAAGCATTTCATCCAAATTGAAAGCAAAACTCGAAAAAAAAAAAAAAAAAGTTATTTATCTTTTCTTAATTCTTGAAAGTTACATCTTTCTCGACTAATTAAAGCTTTTCGAAAATGCCGAGAGCGTGTACGTTTCTCCAAACAAATTAAACAATTTTATTTATTTATTTATTTATTGTGCGTGGGAATTTAAATATTTATTTCAGCCTTCATTTCTCTATTTATCCATCTTATTATTTATTGTATCAGGATATTAAAACTGTTTCTGTGTTGCAATCTCTCTCTCTCTCTGTCTCTCTCTCTGTCTCTCTCTCTCTCTCTCACACACACACACACACACACACACACACACACACATTTCTTCAAATATTTAAGTATATCTCTTCATGGGGACAACATTAAAAAAATGATTTTTTGACACAATGAAAAGTAGTCTGTCTGCAGCATATATAACAGAGTAAATTTATTTCCCCCCCCCCCCGCAAAATAACTCAAAATATACCCATTAAAAGCTAAATCCCTCGCAACAAAAGTAAGTACACCCCTTACAACATGTCAACTCCCAATATTTTGTGTGGCCACCATCATTATCCAAAACTGCCTTTACTCTCCTGGGCATAGAGTTTACCAGAGTTCCACATGTAGCCACTGAAATGCTCTTCCACTTTTTAATTAGGACGTCGCGGAGCTGGCGGATATTTGCGACTTTGTGCATCTCCATCTTCTGCTTGAGGATGCCCCAAAGATGTTCTATTGTGTTCAAGTCTGGAGACAAGCTTGGCTTTACCCTCAGTCTCTTCAGCAGTGGTTGTCTTAGATGTGTGATTTGGGTCATTGTCATACTGGAACACTGCTCTGCTACCCAGTTTCTGGAGGGAGGGGATCATGCTCTGCTGCAGTATTTGACAGTACATGTTGGAGTTCATGTTTCCCTCAATGAAATGTAACTCTCCAATACCTGCAGCACCCATGCAACCCAAGACCATGACATTCCCACCACCATGCTTGACTGTAGGCATGACACACTCATCTTTGTACTCCTCAAATTGGTGTGCATGACTGTCACCTCAGGAGGAAGCTTCTTCTGAAGGCAATACACAAGAAAGCCTGCAAACAGTTTGCTTAAGACATGTCAACAAAGCCCATAGATTACTGGAACCATGCGACGAAATTGAATTTGTTTGATTTTGATGACATTAAGCATGTGTGGCGGCGCAAAGTCTCAAATATCTGTGTCGTAATTGAAGAGTGGAAGAGCATTCCAGTGGCTACATGTGAAGCTCTGGTAAACTCCATGCCCAGGAGAGTAAAGGCAGTTTCGGATAATGATATACATACATCACAATCTCTATCTATCTATCTATCTATCTATCTATCTATTATGCCTCGACTTTAAATATTGATTATTTTCTCTATCTATCTCTCGATCTGTATTTCTCTCGTTCCCTTTCCCCCCTCTCTCTCTATTTAGTTGTAAGCCATGTTTAGTTTCAGAACAGTTTCCGATGGTTTATTATCCTACACAAGTCCTGGGGGTGGGGTGAGTGGTTCTCAGTAGACAGTTCTTGAGTTGGAATCCACAAATATCTGTGACGTCGTAATTGAAGAGTGGAAGAGCATTCCAGTGGCTACATGTAAAGCTCTGGTAAACTCCATGCCTAGGAGAGTAAAGGCAGTTTTGGATCATGATATATATATATATATATATATATAATTTAAAGGAGATTAGAATAATAGTCTAAAGAGCTAAGTGTATTTTAATGTAATAGTGAAATTACTAGTTTAATTAAAATACAGGAAATGCTCGTTGTAATTTAGATGTATAATAAGCTCGATAGTTAAATGTCCTAGAGCTAATTCAATATTAAGTAATGTGATTTATAATTTAAAAATTAAAAAATTTTTTAAAATTTAAAAATCAAAATTTAATTAAATTAAAAATCAGTTTCATAAGAAGGAACAACAACAAAGTCAATTATCTGTACGATCGTTTCGGAAATCCGTGCTTTTTATTTGTGGTATACATGAAGTCACGTAGAACAATTATACATAGTTTTTTTGGTAAGCACGGTCTCCTCATCAGCAAATTTAGGAGGATTTCTATTGAATTGAAAAGACACCAAAAATAAACCTAGCATTAAAAGTAAGGCAGATGAATCTTTTGGTTTTTCTTTTTTTGAAATCAGGAACTGTATTTAAAGTAGTCATTTAGATATATCATAATCTCTATCTATCTATCTATCTATCTATTATGCCTCGACTTTAAATATTGATTATTTTCTCTATCTCTCTCTCTATCTGTATCGCTCTCGTTCCCTTCCCCCTCTCTCTCTATTTAGTTGTAAACCATGTTTAGTTTCAGAACAGTTGTTATACAGAAAAGGTTTAATATTTATGGAGAAATTCTGGTTTCTGATTGGTTGGTAGCAGAACGTGAATTAATTCGATTCGTCAGTTCCTAGCAGCATCGTTTATAAATAGAATCTCCCGACTGTGCAGCTCATACTGTGCATGACAAATTGGATATCAAAAATTATATTTGTGCCACTACTTTATTATCGAACACTATCAAGAAAGTGTAATGTATTATTTTTTTTGTTTCCAGTGTCCATGGGTAGAGTGAGAGTAGATGAAAGTGACAGGATTAAAACTCTCCCTTCCTCTGAATGTGAAATAAAATATCAAATATTAATTAGTATAAAGTATATAACGTGACTGCATCAAGCGAAAGTAACACCTGTGTTCCCTTTTTGACTAATAAAACAAAACAAAGATTAATAAAAAGAACAACACGGATGCAGATATCAAGTCAAACAATGTATTCTTGATTAAATGTCATACATTAATAACCCGGGTGACGAGACGATTTTATCTCGACTTCCTCTGACTCAGTCAGTCACGTGAGGCTCCCAGTGTTTATCTTTCTCCCACCATGAAAGGATATGAAACAAGGTCAGAAGGTGGGACAAATAACCTAGCGCCCCTAAATGAGGAGCATTTTGGTCCTGTAAAAATAAGAAGTGAAACAAGTTCGGGAGAAATGAAAACTTAAAACAGGTCACAGTAGATATCTCACTGCCGATGCAATCCTCTACTGGTATCAGAACCAAGTACATCTGGGCAGGAGCTGGTCAGAGCACCCTACCCTGCCGTACATTCATATCTGATTTACGTCTGCACTCCATGTTTAAAAAGGAAGTGTCCTCTATAGTATCAGAACTGATAGAATGGTAAATTGTAGATAGAGAGCGATTCATACCATCCAAAAAAATTTCAACAAAAACTTAACAGACAGCCATGGTTCTCCCCAGAATTTGCTTCTGCCATCACGCACAGAAATCACTTTTTCCATAGCTACCAACGTAATAGATGCACTGTGACTAAAACTGCTTTCTGGGCTGCCAGCAACCACTGTAAAAGAGTAATAAAAAATGTAAGAGAGCTATATGCTCAGTCCGTTAAATCCAAAGTAGTTGAACAGCAGCTTGGTTCACACTAATTTTGGCAAACAGCAAACAGGATCCTGAACAAAAGCATGCATTCTATCTCAACCATCATCAATGGGCCAAAGGTAATCTCGTCAGCATCAAACAAGGCCAAACTATTTGCCAAGATCTATGTGACGAAGGCCATCAAATCCTCATATTTCCTCCTATAACAGACAACACACTATGCAACATACAAATATCTGTGTGTGATGTCGCCAAGCTAATCAAGAACCTTTATTCCAGTAAAGCAACTGGCCCTGACGGCATTCCAATTATAGTGTTGAAAAAGCTTCAACCAGAAATTGCCCCCATACTTACAAAACTGTTTAAACGTTGCCTTAAGGAGAAGTGCTTCCCAACACCCTGGAAAACCTCATCAGTATACCCTGTATTTAAGAATTCAGGTGATAGGTCATCTCTCTCTCAGTACAGACCGACCAATAAGTCTCCTGTGTGTCATGAGTAAGTTGCTGGAATCCATATTAAATAAAGAAGTAGTTAACCATCTCAGAGAAATAACCTTCTTAGTGACATGCAGTATGGTTTCCGCTCTGCTAGATCCACAGCAGATGTGCTAACGGTTATATCTCATAGGAATAGTGAATCTCTTAACAAAGGTTTCCTTTCTAGGGCAATTGCTCTTGACATATCAAAGGCCTTCGATAAGGTATGGCATAAAGGCCTACTTCATAAAATTTCCAGCTACGGCATAACTGGAAATGTTTTCTCAATTATTAAATTATTTCTCTCTGATAGGCTCATAAGAGTAGTGGTTGATGGGCATAAATCAGAAGCCCACAGTATTAATAATGGTGTCCCTCAGGGGTCCATCCTGGGCCCAACTCTCTTCCTGATCTATATCAATGATCTCCCAAAACACATACTTAAATCATTCGTTGACATCTATGCTGATGACACGACCATCTATAGCAACACATCAAAGGCTGTAAATGACAAAGTTCTCTCTAATTCTCTCTCCTCTGATCTTGAGCGCGTGGTTCAGTGGGGGAGGAGGCGGCGGGTTACTTTGAATGCATCTAAAACCAAGTTCCTATCTTTACATCATTAACGCTCTGATCCCCATTTGGCATCAAGTGAAATGGATGGCTCTCGTCTTGAGGAGGCTCCATGTTTTGACAAGCTTCTGGGTTTGACCTTTACTCCTGATCTGAAATGAAACACGTACATCAAGTCTGTTGCCAAGGTCGCTGGAAAAATGGTGGGATCCTTCTACCGCTCCAGAAGATATCTCACTGCTGATGCAATTCGCTATCTATATAAAAGCCAAGTACGTCCAAGGATGGAGTACTGCTGCCATATCTGGATAGGAGCTGCTGAAAACAGCCTATCCTGCCTTGAAAGAGTACAAAATAGAGTTCGTACCTTAGTAGGGGATGCCCTTTTCTCTTCCCTGCAACCTCTCTCCCACACAAGAGTTGCGAGCCTGTCTTTGTTTTATCGCTATTTCCATGGCAAGTGCTCGTCTGAGCTCCAATCTCTTGTCCCCCCTCGCCAATCTTTCACGAAAAACACCCGTCTAGCTGAAACCACTGTCAATAATTTTCCCCATTCTTTATCTGTGCCTAAATCAAAATGTAGATTCCATGAACAAAGGTTCTTTCTTAGAACTGCACACCTGTGGAACTCTCATCCGTTTGCCTGTTTCCCACCTGACTACAACTTGGATGTCTTCAAGTCCAACATAAACAAATCTGTGATAAACCGTCCCCTTAAGTAAGACACTTTATCAGATCTCCAATACTAACGATTACTACGATACTATCCCGTTGATTACTGTACACGCAATAACCTGATGTAATGGAATAACCTAACATCCCTTCATAGGATCATAACCCCCCCCCCAAAAAAAAACCGACTTTGAAATCTTCCCTGCAGACTCTTTCCCACAGAATAAACGTTGCGCGCCTGCCTCTGCTCTATTGTCATTTTCATGGGAAGTGATCGACTGAACTCCAATCTATACTCCCTTTTGCCAAACTTTCACAAACTTTCACAAAGACACTCATCTAGCTACAACCATTATCAACACTGTTTCACACTCTCTAAATCTAAACGCATATACCATGAACAAAGCTTCTTTCCTATAACTTCCCGCCTATGAAATTCTATTCCACTTGTTTGCTTTTCGGCTGACTACAATATGGCTGTCTTCAAAACCAATGTTAACAAGTTCTTGAGCCGGTATCTTGGATAATCAAATTATGCTCAAATTCCACCACTAACCTGGTGATCATTAACTGTTATCCTTGAGTGGCGCTCAAGCCTTGATAAGTGGTAACTCACTCGTAAAAAAAAATAAATAACATGGAATTAAACAGATTTGAAAATAGTTATGTGATCAGTTGGGTACAGGAAAACATTTGATTGCCAAAATAATGAACTAAGAATAAGAATGTTATCGTGTTGCCAACATTACCAAAAATCAGGGAAAAAATATTAAAATAAAAATTAATTTTTCTTTTGTGTCATACGTGAACTAACATTATAACGACAGTGCCTTCGGTTTTGAAGCTCACTAAAACTTTTACCGCGAGGTAAAATATCAGGTTGGGAAACTAGCGTGGTTTATCCTTCTCTCGATGGTAAATGGGCCTCTCTTAAGCCGTGGTAGGCAACTCATCTAGTGATGACGTCACGATAAAAAATAAAAAAAACCCTTGACAGCCCTGGCGAAGCGTTAAGTATTCAGTTACCGACAAGATTTGAATTACACTAAAACTTGTGTAATGAGTTCAATCTCGGCTGCGGCCGCATGTTACGTTTATTTTTATTTTTTTAACTCAGAGGGACATGTTGAATATTTTTATTTAGGCATGTTCTGTTAATCTATATAATTATAAAACTCCAATGACCTTGTAACGATATATGTAACCCACTTTCTGGTTTACGACATCCGGTTGCGCATGCGCGCATGACCTGCGCACTGAAATATTAACATTATTATTTCGAACTTATTATTTAACATGGGAAGAGTGGAGTTTAAAATAAACGTAATACAGAAATGAACGATGTAAAAAAAAAGAAAAGAAAAAAAAGCAGATATATCAAAATTTGAATTTAACTATAATAAGTATTATGGTATTATGTTCAGTGCACATTTACCTATAAGTATAAACGCGAAAAAAACAAAAAAACAAAAGAACAATTGAGACGCTGAATTATTAACGTTATTATTTCGAAATTATTATTTAACATAGGAAGAGTGGGGTTTAAAATAACTTAAATGTAATACAGAAAGGAACGATGTAAAAAAAAAGCAGATATATCAAAATTTGAATTTAACTATAAGTATTATGGTATCTGTTCAGTGCACATTTACCTGTAAGTATGGCCAACCACTTATAATTCAGTCACTGTAAATTTTTTTTCAAAAATAATCAATTATAATAAACAGAACGACTCATAGAAATCTATCTATATTCTTTTTTCATTTTAATATACTTTCATAGAAATGTTTCTGTTATGTAAAAAAAACAAACTATTTTCTTTACGTCACAAGTGTCACGCTCATACATGAATTCCATAGCTAATATAACATACTGACCCAACGGGTCACGCGTAGTCTAGTATATAATTACAGCTTGCAAATATCAGAAATACAGTGTCCTTAAGACATTGCAAGGCCCTTTTCTATGTGAGCTTGGATTCCGAATCTAATTTCTTCTTTTCCTTTTCTGCACAAGGAGAACAAATCCTCCGCACATGAAAAGGCGTAGAATGTACTCAAAAGGTCTTCTCGTTCAGATCTTCTCGTGATCTGACCTTTCAATATGATCCCGTTAGCTAAGTGAAATATAAACAACGTGTAATCAGGGAGCGGTAGAAAGACTAAATGGATCAGAGATTGATCTTAGATAGGACTCAGAATGATAACTAGAATCTTGCGAAGCCTGAGGACACTCCCATCTCTTACGGTCGACCTCATATATTAAAATGGCGCAGATATCAAATAACTATTCTTGGCCAGGAAATGAATCCAGGAACCGTTCAATGAAATCGAATGAGTTGATCGTTCGTCGGCTAATAAGAGCAAAGCATGCACACAGGAATACAACGTTATTATAATACTAGTAGATGTACCCGGCGTTGCCCGGTATTAAACATAACCTTAAATTCCTTTAAAAAATGAAGTAAAAACGAAACGAAAAGAAACTGAGACATGCGCATGCGAGTATTATGGTTTTTTTCTAAACAGTTCACTTCTTGTAAGTAAAGAAAATACCCGAGCTTAGATCGAAACCAAAACCTACAGGCAGTGATTCAAGTACGATAACCATTAGGCCAGCTTGCCACGCTCTTTAAAAAGTGTTTTCAAACCTACTTATTTTTAACATAAGGAAAATGTCATGAGAATAATTTACATATGTGGAGTCGTGAAACAGTTGACAAACAGATAAAAATCCAATGATCCCAAGTGCCAATGTTCCAATTTTGCCCCTTTAGCAATTTTTTTTTTTATTTCAGATAAAAACCGATTAAAAAATGTTCCACATGTCTGAATACCCTATATACAAATTATACTGAATACCCTATATACTAAATTTCAAGTAAAAATAGTAGCAGTTCAGCCCGACTTTGCTCGGACCCTATGTACTGTTCATAACTTTATGTGCATATATATATATATATATATATATATATATATATATATATATATATATATTAAAAAGTTTGACTCATGTCCAGGTAACTTACATCTAAAATTTCAAGTGATTTTGGTAGAGTCTGCAAAGATCAACTCTTTCAACTTTGACCTCTTGCCAGCCAAATTTTCGCCCAAAAACTGATTAAAAAGCTTGCTGCATGTCTGAATACCCTTTATGTAAAATTTCAAATGTTTAGACCCAAAATTGGTTGAATAGTTTGCTAGATACCGCAAAGGTGAGATCTTTTGAACTTTAACACCTTAGCAGCCAAATTTTCGACCAAAAACCGATTAAAAGGCTTGCCCTATGTCTGAATACACTTTGGGTAAAATTTCAAATGTTTAGACCAAAAATTGGCTGAGTAATTTGGTAGAGACTGCACAGGTCAATTTTTTTTAACTTTGACCCCAATTTTGACCCCTTAACATTTATTGTTTTGGCCTCAAATCAAATTAAAAAGTTTGATCCATGTCCAAGTTACCTACATCTAAAATTTCAAGTGTTTAGATTCAAAATTGGTGGAGGAGTTTGGTAGAGTTTTCAAAGGTCAAATCGTTGGACTTTGATCCCTAGACAGCCAAATTTCTAACCGAAAATCAAGTATAAAGATTTTCCCAAATCTCAATACTCCTTATGTCAAATCTTGGGTCTGTAGACAAAAATTGACAGAGTAGTTTGGTAGAGAAATGTAAACATACAGACACACACAGAGACGATTTCACACACACACACACACACACACACACACACACACACACACACATATATATATATATATATATATATATATATATATATATATATAATGTTCAGAAAGTGTGAGAGAATATATAATTTTTTTCCACAGCCGAACCAACGTCGCAGCCCACAAGAGCCAAGAAAGCCAACAAACCGGAAGTCTAAGACTCGAGTTTCGCCCTCATTTGGGCTCATCAGTTAGACACATCTGGACTTGAGATTTGAAACCCGAGCCTCTTGCATGCTAGGCAAGCACTCTACCAACTGAGCAAACACGCCACACACGCAAGAATGTCTATTAACTTGCACAAATCAAGCAACCTGCGGCACAGATCCGACAGTGGAAAGGACAGACCTCATATCGAACAAGGGACGAAGTATCAAACTAGCTTTAACCCAAGCCGACGTCTCACCAGTAGGAATTTTTTATACGCGTAAGGACGATGCCACCATGACAAGCTAACCTAGCAAGCAATCAGTAATAGAATGTTCAGAAAAATGTTAGAAAAGATGCCCCCCCCCAAAATACCCATTAAAATAGACTCTTTACTAGACTCACTTCCTGTTCCGCATTGCCCTGACTGTTTCAACCTGTACAAACGTAAATGTAATGTAAACAAATATCTTACTATCCAAGTCTCCATTTAGGATGCCCACTCTAAATTTAACTTCTAATAAAAGTGACCCTTTACATCTAAGTGGCAATATGCCATGTTTGGGGTGACATAGAGTTTTCTTTTTTGTTTTTTTAAATAAAAGAATATCAGTTTCATCAAATACTAATAAGGGTACTCGGCGTTGCTCGGGTGTGGAGAGGTGGTAAAGTAAGACTATTAAGCAACCAACCCTCTAAAAATATGAAAATAGCAGCGAGTACCTGTGCAAAAAAAAAAAAATTAGCCGCAGTAACCAGGTTCCAACCTGTAAAGCGGAAGAAGAAAAGGAGGTGAAAAAAAAAAAGCAAACGCCGTCTCGCCCACACATCCCACATCTCCTTCCGCACATGCATCTACATGTGAATATCTCTACTGGACAATCTGTAAAAAGATTGAATGTTGAGGGCAACAACAAGTCATAGGAACATGTTTACCAGCAAAAAACAGTTGTAAATAAGTCATACACCATCCACTTTAACTATGCAATTCCTACGTACCGAGAAAACGCAGCTATTAAACCTGGCAGAAGAAAGAGAAACCAGCAACCTTAGTAGAAGTCAGTATACCTCCATGATGTTGGCATGACTTAAACAGAGCTGAAAGTGATAAGATAATGAAATGTCTGATGGTCTTAAGACTCCTTAAGCTTAAGCCTTAAACTTTGGATGTTTTCTAGAATTAAAATCATGTAATGAATTTTGATTAAAATTAGAATAAAGATTCTAGACATAAGGTTTAGTAGTATTATGTGTTGATTTTAATCTTCATAAGGGGACATAAAAGTGAAAGTTCTGCCACACAGAAGTAAAGAGTGTAAACCACTTAGAGGGAAAAGATAACAAACACTGAAGTTAAGCAACGTTGAGCCTGGCCAGTATCATATGGGTGACCGTCTGGGAAGGCTAGGCGCTGTATGTACCTTCTGGGAAAGTTGGGCGTGGGACTAGCACCCTCACCCTGTAAAAAGAATTCAGTCGCTACAAAAGCATCTACAAAGTTGTAGATGGCCTATGCCCCTTAGGGGCTCAAGGCTATGGACGGATGGAATGTCACGTATGTACAACACGGAAAAAAAAACAAAAAAAAAAAAAACAGGTATTTTAGGAAGATCTCCATAATTCCAGCAATTATAGAAACAACCAGACTCTCAAAAAAAGAATTTCAAAAACTACCTGGCAAATATACCCGGTGAACAAAGTGCAAAAGAGATACAAACAATTGTACTTAAAAGGGACGGTTAGAATCTTAAAAAGATCTCTCGGGTGGAATGCATGATATAGCGGGTTAATGTCTGGCATCTGGTAGGATGCCTCATCCTCAGCTAGAAGAAAATTAAAAAAAAAAAAAAAGAACGCGAAAAGCATATTGGGTGTGCAGGTGTGAGTTTATGTGCACTCGTCGTTTGCAAAGGTCATGACCTGAGCAAAAGAAGAAACAAAAATGTCAACCATTTTATTCTGCACATCTGAATAGGTCAAACATTGTTTCTATTAGTCGTTCCTAATTAGTTTGATTCTAGCTTTTATTACCGACAGATTACTTTACGTTAAACTGCATGGCATCTGGACTAATGGTCGGGTACCAAGAAAACGATTATTGTATACACTAGCTATACATACTTGGCATTGCCAGGTAAAAAGATTGGTGGGCGGAGGGTTTAGTCACATGCTATTTAAGATACTTTAAATATCCTAAGTTGTTACAATTTTCTGAAAGCTGACCATATTTTATATTTTTGAAACATAGCTATCTTCATTCATGAAACTCAAACAAGGACATAAAATCTCATAGCTTAAAGAGAAATAACTCATAGATTAAATGAAATCTTACTTCCGTTTTTAATCACAACTGATGTTGGTTATATAATAATTAAAAATAAATTAAATTAAATATAAATCAAATGAATCAACTTCATACAACTTATTTAAATAGAATACTTAAAACAATTCTATTACCAATTTCCATTAAAAATTTATAACTAATTATTAAAACAGATTTTCTTTAATGCCAGGCGTTCCTAAATGCTAGACAACAGTGTGTAGTAGTAAATGGAGCAAAATCAAGACCCGCACCAGTAACGAGCGGGATACCACAGGGAAGTGTCATTGGCCCAATGTTATTCGTCATCTACATAAACGACCTACCCAAACTCTGCCAAAGTGAAATGAAGCTGTTTGCAGATGACACAAAGTTGTTCACACGTAGCGACATCCCAGGAGCAAGAGACAGCCTATAGGCTGACCTAGATAACTTGCAGAACTGGTCACAGGACTGGTTGCTCCGTTTTCACCCACAGAAATGCAGCATCCTGAAACTAGGGAGCAGGAGAACAGAGGCTAAATATACATTGAAAGACTACTCGCTTGGAGTGATAACACTGGAAGAGCATGATCATGAGAAAGACCTAGGCGTCTACATCGGCAACAAACTGAGTTCCAAGGAACATGTAGCTAAATCCATCGCAAAAGCAAATAAAGTTGTCAGGATCATTCGCCGCACTTTTGACTTCCTCTCGAATAAGGCTTTGTGCAACTCTACAAGAGCCTTGTGCGTCCTATCTTAGAGTATTGCCACTCTGTCTGGCAGCCGCACCATAAGACCTTATGCAGTGATCTGGAAGACGTACAGCGCCGAGCAACCAAGCTGCTGGCATCACTGAAGGACACGCCATATTCTGAAAGATTGAGAACCCTGAGACTGCCCACTCTTGAGCATCGAAGAAATCTTGGTGACATGATCGATCTTAACAAGTACATCCATGGGATCTATGATACAAGAAAACCATCTTTTCAGATCACCCAAAACAGCGCAACCAGGGGAAACAGCCTCAAAATCGTAAAAAAAAACACTGTAGGCTAGATGTCCGCAAAGGGACCTTCTCACAGACGGTTGTCAACACATGGAATGATCTCCCAGATGCAGTTGTACAAGCACAAACGGTAAACGCATTCAAAAGCAGACTTGACGCCCATTGGAGATTGCTGCCGAGTTTATATTGTCCATCCTCCTAAATGGAAGTGCAAATTCTTGGGTTTCTGGGCCACGCATGCCAGAAAGTTGTCTAGGAAATGTTTCCCTTGGAACGATGAACAGGTCCAAAACCTGGACCTCAAACATCTATATGTCAAAGTCAAAGTGCAAATGAGATAACATCTTGAATGTTGATTCCTTTTAAATAAATAGTATGTGTAGCAATCATGCAGGGATAAAATATGAGTCCGTTTTCAGTATTAGAATTTATTTGTGAAACAGTGTCTTTTGTATATAGTAACTAAATTGTGAACAGACAGACGGGCATACGACTTTATTATAATAGATTAGAGGAACCATGTGGAAATTCAACGATTAATAATAACTTTTTTTTTTTATGTTTCACATTCCTTGCACTTCCCTGGCAAGTTCCGCTATTTATTTCATTTTCTGTCTCTTTGATATTCATCCTCTAGTCTGCTGGGACGGCAAAATCTACAATTTGGCAGTTTATTTCCTTCTTGTTAATTATTATGACGTCTGGTCTCCTTGCTTGAATGAGTTTATCTGTTTGCACCTCCATGTCTGCCAAAATTTTGCGGTTTTCACTCCCCAGTACTGTCTCTAGATTGTGTTTTAACCTTTGTCTGCATGTTTGAAGTGCAGTCGTTTGCACATTTCTCAGTGCACTGCCTTTGCAACACAACCATGCCTGCCATTATATTCTTTTTGAGTTAGTTTGCTGCATTCATTTATTATGAGTTTTATTGTTTCGTCTCTCTGTTCACAGAGTCTACATTTATTGTTTTCCTGTGTTTTATCGATTTTAGCTTTAATGTGGTTTGTTCTAATCACATTATTATTATTATTATTATTATTATTATTATTATTATTATTATTATTAGCAGGACCCGTGGAAATTCCACGGAATTAGAAATATATTTTTGATAAAGCTGATATTTTTCTGCGTAGTGCAAAAATAGGTTTTTTTTGACAGAAAAATAAATAAAATGTAGCAAATATGAGTATTTTTGAAGAGAGAGAGACTGTTTTTTGACCCAGTCGAAGAGAGAGAGAGAGAGAGAGAGAGAGAGAGAGAGAGTCTTGATAGATGACCCAGCCCATATATGGTAACAATGCTACAGGCAAATGGTGGCTTTGTCGAATACTCTCAGGTGTGAGTAGTTTTCTAGCATGATAAAGGAAACCTACCTTCTTTGCAGCAGTCTTTTTTCATTTAGTTATATTTAGAACGTTTTTCCACGCAAACATTTTAAATTATTTGTTTTAATTTTTACTTTATTTCAATCTGCAATTAGCGTCGCATACTTTTCGAGATAATTCATTGCCAAACCCAAATAGCAGCTTCTTTTTTTTCTTTTTTTTTTCACAGGAACTAATAAGAAAAGATAAACATATGGTACAGGGAGCTAAATTGGGATCGAAACCGCTACCTCTAGACAATGCTCACCTGGAATCGTAGATATTCCGCATCTCTATCCACTGCACCATGGGAAATGAGGATAATAGTCTAAATAATTCAAAATTAGACAATTTACTCATCTCCAAAACCTAATCTTTTTTTTTTTTTTTTTACATAGGCATCACCACATTATCAAGGCCAAGAGGCCACTCAAGGATAAGGGTTAAAGAGTGTACATTAGAAATTGGACAATATAGTAATCATTAGTAACGAAAATTTGGTAAATTTGATAACTTATATGGAACGGCTCATCAAGAACTTATTTACGTTAGACTTAAACACAACCATATTGTAGTCAGCCGGAAAGCAGGAAAACGGAAGACAATTCCACAGGCGTGCAGTTCTAAGAAAGAAGCTTTGATCATGGAATCTACGTTTAGGTTTAGGCACAGATAAAGAGTGGGGGGAATTATTGATAGTGTTTACAGCTAGACGAGTGTTTCTTGTGAAAGTTTGGCGAGGGGGGACCATAGATTGAAGCTCAGTCGAACACTTTCCATGAAAATAACGATACATCAGAGACAAACTCGCAACATCTCTTCTGTGAGATAGAGGTTGCAAGGAAGAGAAAAGGACATCTCCTACGAGGCTACAAAGTCTATTTTGAACTCTATCAAGGCAGGCCAAGTCCTTTCTAGCAGCTCCTGCCCAGATGTGGCAACAGTATTCCATCCTTGGACGTACCTGGCTCTTATATAGATAGAGAATAGCATCAGCAGTGAGATATCTACAGGATCGATAGAAAGATCCCACCATTTTTCCAGCGGCCTTGGCAACAGATTTGATGTACGTGTTCCATTTCTGTATGTCTACAAAAAGCTTCTTTCAGAGAAGCGGTCGTTCGCTTCACAAATTTTTAAAACTTTTTATATCACATATAAATCGTAATATCTCACAGTTAACAACGAAGCTCGCCTGTCTATTTAATTTGCTCGGAAGATAAATATTCAACATTTGTCGCTCGCCGCATGTGGGTTAGTCTTTTTCCTATAACATCTTGGAGGTGGGGGAAAAAGCGTTCTGCATTAAATGAAATCCTGCAGTCCAAACTTGACCTCATTAACTCATTAAAACACGCACCTGCTAAATCCAAGTAATTAAATAAATGTTTGTGAATGTGTGAGAGAAAGGTCAGCGTGGAGAGAAATCAACAAAAAGAGAATGTTCATTTGGTTTGTATTTATCGGTTTAGGCGTGAATCAGGCAACGATCAGTGAATGAAGGTGCTCGGTCCGTAGAGTGGGAGCAGAGTTGGCTTCAGTCCACTTCGGTGTCTTCTTTCTTCTTTTCTTCTTCTTCATATTTGGTCCTTCTTCACAAGAAGAGGGACCTCCGCCAAGATCAAAGTGTAGTATCTGTTCCGGCAGATACTGCAAGCAAAGACCCTATGTGGGGGCGACCTCACAGATAAGACCTTGGTCAATGTAGGGGCAACCCTCCATACCAATTGTCAGTATCCAGCTCCCCTACTCCCCGGGGAGTTGGTCCCCATTTCCCCTTCACTCCTCACATTAAAAATCGGCCTTGTGCCTAATTTGCTCGGTGGGGGAGCAAATAAATACTTCTTCTTCTGCACATCTTCAGGCTTGGTAACAGAATCCATTCCTACGTTCACTGACGTAGCGAGACGAATTCTCTTCTCGAATCCGCCTGCTGAATTCTCTCCTTGGTTCGTAAAATCTTGGGCTTTCATATTTTCCCGGGGGCTCCCAGCGGCGATGGAAGTCGACGGTTTTTTTTTAAAGGCACCAATGCTTCCCATCTGATCGCAATAATTTTTTATTATCATTATTTTTCTTTTTTTCAACCGGAAGCCCTTCGTAATGCCGATGCGTACAAGGCGTTTTTTTTTAGTTTTTTTTATTCGGTCATTGACCGTGGATGTGTCAACATCCGGTTCGCAGCCAACTCTCATCAATCCTCACAGCTCACACCTGCTCGCGATAAAATATGCCGAAATTGTGGCAAACTCAGTTATTTTGCCAAAGTTTGCCGTTCTACAAGACCAACACCTTCACGTTCTACTCCGTCTGTTATAGTAGCCCATGCTAATGATGTTGATAATTCTCCTGTTACTAAAATGATAATTCTCCTGTTAGTAAAATACTTTTTTTTTTTTACAGGGTGATCACCACATCAAGGCCGGAAGGCCACTCAGGTATAAGGGTTATTGCGTGTACAGTAATCAATGAGATAGTATTGTAGTAATCATTAGTATTGGGGGTTTTGATAGAGTGTTTTACTTAAGGGAGCGGTTTGTCAGGAGTTTGGTTATGTTGGACTTGAAGACGTCCAAGTTGTAGTCAGATGGGAAACAGGCAAGCGGCAGAGAGTTCCACTGGTGTGCACTTATAAGAAAGAAGCTTTGCTCATGGAATCTACGTTTGGATTTAGGCACAGATAAAGCGTGGGGAAAATTATTGACAGTAGTTTCAGCCAGACGGGTGTTTCTCGTGAAAGATTGGCGAGGGTGGGGGGACGAGGGATTGGAGCTGAGACGAGCACCTGCCATGGAAATAATACTAAAATTAAAAGGTAAACCACTTAAACGTATATACGGTTAATTGGATAAAACAGGAGAGGGTAGAGCGGTGGCCCTTGATATATCTAAGGCTTTTGACAGGGTATGGCACGATGGTCTTCTAAGGAAAATGAGATCATATGGAATCACTGGAAGAATTCATAACGTAATTAAATCCTTCTTAAGTAATAGAAAAATCAAAGTTGTCCTCGACGGACATACATCCAAACAATATGACATAAATGCGGGAGTACCTCAGGGGTCTATCCTTGGACCTCTATTATTCCTGATATTCATAAACGACCTCCCTGATAATATTGTTTCGGAGATGGGTATATTTGCCGATGACACCACTCTCTATAACAGATATGAGGGGAAAACAAATGAACACATATCCAAGAAAATGGCAGAAACACTAGAGGATGACCTCCAATCCGTAGTGGAATGGGGACAAAAATGGTTGATCTCATTCAATGCTGCTAAGACTAAGCTTGTTTCCTTCAATAACTACAAGAAACCTTCTCTACCACCAATAGCAATGGCCAAGAACACATTGCCTGAAAGTACTTCTTTTAAACTCCTCGGCCTAACGTTTACAAGGAATATGAACTGGAATAGATACATTGAGAGCATTGCCAAGGCTGCTGCAAGGAAGGTTGGCTCCCTCTACCGTGCTAGAAAACTACTTACGCCTGCCAGTATCCTATACCTCTATAAGGCAACCATTCGCCCATGTATGGAGTACTGTTGTCACATCCGGGCTGGTGCATCTGCTGCTTGTCTCTCGCTCCTGGACAGGGTTCAAAAAAGCGTCGCCAACCTGATAGGTCCTGAACTGTCATCTAGACTTCAACCTCTGTCCCATCGACGAGATGTTGCATCCCTCTGCCTGTTCTACAAATACTTTAATGGTGAATGCTCTGACGAACTGCAAACACTTGTACCCCCCCGACGTAACTACCCCCGACAAACCCGACAAGCTACTAAGTCTCATCCCTTTACAGTGGAGATCCCTAGATGCAAGAAAGCCTTTTACTCCAATACTTTCTTCCCCAGAACTGCGGGTCTTTGGAACTCCCTTCCGGGATTCTGCTTTCCCAACTGCAATGATATGCAGAAGTTCAAGTGTAATGTTAACAAACATCTTTCTACTCTTCTCCCTTCATAATGACTCCGCTAATTAATTCCCTAATAGTAGCCCCCTGCTTCAAAGTGGCACTGTGCCTTGTTTGGGGTGAAAATTGAATAAAAAAAAATTTAAAAAAAAAAAAAAAAACTTACCGCCCTTATTGACACCGGCAGCTCCGATAATTTTATTAGTGTTAGTCTTGTTAAAACCTTGAACCTGTCTACTCGGAAACGGGACTCTGTAATTTTTGTGACATCATCCGGCCTTTCCATCAAACTATCTGAATATTGAACTGAGAATATTACATTAAACAGTTTCCAGTATAAAGACATCGACTTCATGATACTCCCTAATTCATACATGGATATTATACTTGGAATAGCTTTTTTAAAAATGCACCGGAGTATTACTATTTCCTTTGGTATGTTGTAGGATAGTCTAAGAATCTGCGCTGTTACTAAAATTAATGGTGCCACCGTTAAATTATTCAGAAATTTGACCGGTAATTGCAAACCTATTGCTACTAGGTCCCACTATTACCGTGCTGAGGATGTTGATGATGCTGAGGATGTTGATGATGCTGAGGATGTTGATGATGCTGAGGATGCTCGATTCATTGAAAAAGAAACTCTTAAATTACTTGAACCAAGTTATTCTCCATGGTGCACTCAAGATGACCTTTATTAGCTGACTTCTTCATCCAATAAAAAGAAACGATTTGTAGTCGATTTCTCCCAGACTATTAACCTTTTCACTTTGCTTGCCACAAATCGAAGATCTTATAAAGCAAATAGCCCAGTATCGTATCTTCAGTATAATTGAAGTGCCTAAAGCATATTACCAGATTGAAATTTGCCCCTCAGATCGCCCCTAAAATCATTTATATCAATTTAAACGAATACCCATGGGTGTCATAAGTGGGGGTTCTGCATTTCAACGTTTCATGAGTTCTTGTCTGGAACCGTTTCTTATTTGGACGACATAACAATTTGCGGTAGGACCCAGGAGGAGCACGATGCAAATTTGGAGCGTTTCTTAAAGGTCGCCTTTACACATAACCTCGAAATAAACAGGGAAAACTCAAAGTTTTCATTTCGTTCTATTAACGTAATTGAATATAACATTTGTAATGGAACTCTTTAATCCGATCCTGAGCGTTTGAGACCTCTTTTGCAAATGCCCCACCTCGTTCCGACTCAAAATCATTAAAAAGGTGTATTAGTATGTTTGTCCACTATGCAAAATGGATATTTAATTACTCCTTCCAAAATTCGCCCCACTAGTTGAGAATAAACAATTCCCAATGCTTTTCATGGCTGTAAACTCCTTCGAAGAGCTCAAGAAAGATATTGCCGAATCTTCCGTGAAAGTTATTGATGAGGAATTGCTGTTTGTTTGGCACGACCAAAAAATGGAAAAAAAAATTTTTTTTCTGTAAACGAGTTAAAATCTATTAAAATCCATTATTCTTGAGTAACTTTTTTTTTCTAGAAAGAAAAAAGCCTGAATTGTATCATATGAAAAGCAAAATAAAAAAACTTTTTCTATTTTTTAATGGAATTTTAAATCCCCCCCCCCAAATCACCATTCACCGCAATTTTTTTTTAATGCGTAACACATGTAAATATTTTTTAAATGTCTTTGAATCAATTTTATTTTTGTCTAAATAATATTTAGGTTTATTTGCTATAAAAATATGCAAAAATATAACACAGGTATCTGAATTAAAAATAATTCCATCTCAATTTATAGATGTTGCGTGGCGAAATGAAAAGATCCAAAATTTAAAGTTACTTTTAAAGAAACTACAAAACAAAATAAATTCATTTAGTCTTAGCGTTTGTTTTGACGATTAATGTTTTTTTATTTATTTATTTTTATTTATTTTTCATAAACGATACACATATATATTGCTGCCTACATACCCCCGAAGTTAAGCAACGATGAGGCTGGTCAGTACAAGATAGATGACCATTTTGGGAATGCTAGGTGCCGTATGTGTTTGAGACAACACCAGCATCTAGTATCACGCTTGGTCGTCTTGACCCGTATTGCCACCAGGATCAAGTGTTTCTAGACGATAATGTGGTAGAGGCAAGCCCCCCACACATTTTACTAAGTCAGCATCATCAGATACTTGACAAACCAGTGATGCTCCTATTTACTTGCCCTTTTTTTACACTGCTTATCAAGGCCGGAAGCCACTCGGGGATAAGGGTTATTGTGTGTACAGTAGTCAATAGGATAATATCGTAGTAATCGTTAGTAATGGAGATTTGATAAAGTGTCTTACTTAAGGGGGCGGTCCATCGGGAATTTGTTTATGTTGGACTTGAAGACATCCAAGTTGTAGTCAGGTGGGAAACAGGCAAACGGGAGAGAGTTCCACATGCGTGCACTTCTAAGAAAGAAACTCTGCTCATGGAATCTACGTTTAGATTTAGACACAGATAAATACTGGGGAAAATTATTGACAGTGGTTTCAGCTAAACGGGTGTTTTTCGCGAAAAGTTGACCAAAAATTGGAGCTCGGACGAGCACTTGCCATGCAAATAACGATAAAACAAAGACTGGCTCGCAACGTCTCTTCTGTGGGAGAGAGGCTGCAGGGAAGAGAAAAGAGCATCTCCCACTAGGCCACGAGGGCATATTTAGACACAAGATCGGTGTTTAATGTAGGGGAAAATCAGGCTCTACAAAATGGGGCACTCTGGATAAGAACAACTATAAAAACTGGACAGAACTTGAATGTCTACTGGACACTGTTCTAGACTATCTGAGGTCTCTCGTTACAAGAGTTTGTCAGGATAACCTGACATGAGGACATTTTCTTCTACAAGTAAATCCTGACTTAATATTCAAAATAATATGGTATTCACAATCCAAATAAAACCCCTTGGGTTAGAGTAAGTTTAGGGTTAGAGCTAAGGTAAAAGTTTAGGATTAGGGTTAGCCAACGATGGTTTGTACGAGAAACGGTGCACCTTTTCAAAATGATATTTTTCGAATAACAGCACGAAGCTGAATATTCCACCAGAGTAGATGAATTCTTGCCTTGGAATATGGTAAGACCGAGACCACAAAAGATATATATTATAACACAATTAACTGATTAATAAGTATTAATGTTTTTACTTTGTTTTCTAACTCAGTTCCTTCCCTGTTTCCTGTTTCCCTGACCGTACTAACATGCAGAAATTAAATGTAACTCTAAACAGATATTTCGCTGCTCAACTCCCTGTTAAGTACGATCCTAAATAATATTCAAAGGAGAATTTGCTCTGTAATAATAAATAGTCTGTATGAATTAAATTATATGTACGTGTTTTTTTTTTACGACCAAAGTTTGCGTTCCAAGTAGCAATACGCCTTGTTTGCGATAAGAAAAATAAGGTATCGTGTCGAAGGCCACGAGATGAGTCCCGTTCTTTTTATATTTTTCTCCTAACAGGAAGAACATATCTGCATATAAAATAAAAATAAAAACTATTTTTATTCATTTATTTGCCGACTGTTATCCTCATCTTCATAGTTGTATTTCTTTCACGACGTTTCCACAAACTCTTCCTCTGGCCTTCTTAAGGTGATAACCGTGACGAAACACATACATTAAGGCCAAAGCCACTGGAAAAATGGTCGGATCCTTCTATCGATCCAGTATATATCTCACTGCTGATGTAATTCTCTATCTATATAAGAGCCTGGTGCGTCCAAGGATGGAGTACTGTTGCCACATTTGGACAGGAGCTGCTAGAAAGGGTTTATCCTCGTAGGAGATGTCCTTTTCTCTTCCCTGCAACCTCTTTCTCACAGAAGAGATGTTGCAAGTTTGTCTCTGCTTTATCGTTATTTTCATGGAAAGTGTTCGACTGAGCTTCAGTCTATGGTCCCCCCTCTCCAAACTTTCACAAGAAGCACTAGTCTAGCAGAAAACACTATCAATAATTCCCCTCACTCTTTATCTGTGCCTAAACCTAAACGCAGATTCCATGAACAAAGCTTCTTTATTAGAACTGCACGCCTATGGAATTGTCTTCCGTTTTCCTGCTTTTCAGCTAACTACAATATGGTTGCTTTCAAGTCTAATGTAAACAAGTTTTTGATGAGCCGGTCCATATAAGATAACAAATTTACCGAATTTCTATTACTAACGATTACTATATTGTCCAATTTCTATTCAACACTCTTTAACCCTTATCCTCGAGTGGCCCCTTGGCCCTGATAAGTGGTGATGTCTATGTAAAAAAAAAAAATAGAAATGCTTAGTCTTGTAACTGTATCCCCAGTAATTACTGCCTTCCATAGTTGTTGTTGTTTTAACACGTTTTGCCCAACTAATCTTTGCATAGGATTGAAACCGCTATGTTCAGATAATGCTCACTTGGAACCGTAGAGATTTAACACTTCTATTCACTGTGTCATGGGCCCCGAAGAGTGATTATGGTTGAATTTTTTGGTCTTATAAATCCAAGTTTTCATTGTCTTCCATGGTCGGATCCGTACCGAATGGGATATTATTATTTTTTATTTATTGTTTTTTTTTTTTTTATTGTAGAAATTCTTTGATTAGTTGGCGAAAACGTGGTAAGATGACAACAACTATGAGGGCTACTATCAGGGACATAAGTTGCAGGGTTGCTATGTAGGGAGTTGAGCAGCAAGATGTCTGTTCACATTACACTTGAACTTCTGCATGTCAGTACAGTTGAGAAAACAGAAATCCGGAAGGGAGTACAAGAATCTAGCAGTTCTGAGGAAGGAGTTATTGGAGTAGAAGGCGTTTTTACATCTAGGGATCTGTGGGGTGAGATTTTGCTGCTTGTTGGGTTTGTCGGGGGTATTTACGTCGAAGGGCTACAAGGGCTTGTAGTTCATCAGAGCATCCATCATTAAAATACTTGTAGAACAGGCAGAGGAATGTAACATTTCATCAATGGGACAGAGGCTGAGGCTTAGATGAGAGTTCATATATAAGTTTAAGGATGAGGATAAGAAAAAAAAAAGCATGTGTGTGTGTGTGTGGTAAGATGACAACAACTATGAAAGGCAGTAATTACTGAGCATTTAGTTAAAGAGACTCAGCTTTCCTATCCTGTTACAGTTAACCACCGCAAATAAATATAATAAATAAATAGATACGCAAATTACTCATCAACAAGAATTTCAACGATTAAAAAAGAGTAATAATTATAAAAACTATTTCATTCAAGTTGAAAAAAAGATTTTCATGGATTTAATCGGTGGGTCAAATTAGTAAGGAGTTTTGACTTTTTTTTTCCATTTACAGTAAACATTAGTCTTTTTTAGACAGACGTACGAAAAAAATAAATAAATAAATAAATGTAACCAAAGGCAAAATAAGTTATTCTTTTATAGGGGGCTAATGTGAGAAAGGTACACAGTTGTAGCACTTATTCTGAAGCCAAGCCTGGGTTTCTTTAGACTTGTGGGCCGGTGCAGAGTCCTGCTGTCACACCCAGGGTCTGCCAATTGCTACCTGATTACAGCATACGATCACCACACCCTTCAGCACACCCAGGTACACTTTGATGTTGACTTTCAAGCCGACTTCGAATATATTAGGTGGGATAATATGAGGTGAAACCACACCAAAGACCATAACCATGGCCCGAAACTTTGTTTTCATCTTCCTGGGCACGTCCTTGTTATTTGTGGCAATGCAGTGATGTATTTTGAGGGTGCTGGAAATGGTCCTGTTGTCATAACTTGGATCGGTAGAGAGCATGAGGTGTACAGTGGCGCATCCCTGATCTCACTTGTTGAACATTGTGTCACTTTCAGACATGATAGAAGCCTACTATCGCTCTTAGGACTTGTATACAACTGCCCAACTAATAGATGGTCTGGAACAAAAAAAGAAAACCGGTTTTCATGAAACGGAAATGGAATAATGTCATCTTTTCTAGGGTGACAATTTTATTATTTCATTCTATATATATATATATATATATATATATATATATATATATATATATATATATATATATATAATGAATACGTATTATGTACATTTGAAGCCAAAACAACGCATTATTACAAAATAAACCAAAATTTATTTTGTTTGAAATTTATATTGAAATTCATAAATATATTTAGAAGGAAACCTTCATCTTCAGTATGATTTTTTTTTTTTTTTGCCATGAAAGTATAAGCCCGTTTGATGTTTATACGGTAGTTTTTTAAATCTCGGAACGGTGCGTTTGGTCACGCGGAATTCACGTTAAGATTTTTGTTCCTTGGAAGCGCTGGTTTGGCTTCAAACATATATAATACGTATTCATTTTATTCAAACTCAACCAGCGCTTCTAAGGAACAAAAATCTTAACGTGAATTTCGCGTGACCAAACGCATCGTATAATATATATATATATATATATATATATATATATATATATATATATATATATATATATATATATATATATATATATTTTATTTTATTTTTTCCTTGAGCACTTTCAGTTGAACTAAGTCGGTCAATTTAGCTCTTATGCGCAAATCGTCATATAATGATTAGATCCGAATGACGTAAAAACATTTAAAAATAAAATATTTAAATTTCAACGTTACTCCACGCGGTTAGCGGTAACCGATTGGATATGGTCCTTGTTAATGAAGTCAGAGATGGCTTCTGTCGGGGTTCGAATCTATCGACTGGTGTTAATCGTGACAACCTGCACTGAAGATTTCCGAAAGGATGAAACACTAGTGTCTGTAGGTATTCAATAATTATTATATTTAATAATTTTTATAGTATATATATATATATATATATATATATATATATATATATATATATATATATATGTGTGTGTGTGTGTGTGTGTGTGTGTGTGTGTGTGTGTGTATGTGTGTGTGTGTATTGGGACCGAGCCAGCCTAGAGTTGTTTGTAGATTATTGACGATAATAAAAATAAAAAACGAAAGTAATTCAAAGGCATTGTGTTCAATTATGCGTACCATAATGGAACGCTGGATAGTGTCGTTAGTGAAGTTGTAGCGAGGATCATGGGAATGTTTCAGGTCTTGCCACCATCAGACATTCCTCCTCACGCAGACCCGACCAAAGGTGATCGGTCTCTAGTCCACTCTCCATAAATGCGCTTTCAGACACTGTTTATATGGCGGTTGTACTCCACACAAAATCTTCTTGGCTAGTGGAGAGTGGCCTCTTCTCTTCCCTGCAGCCCCTTTCTCACAGAAGAGAGGTTGCTGATATTTCTTACTCTATCGTTATTTTCGTGATAGGTGCTCAACTGAGCTCCGATCTATGATTTCTCCCCGTAAAACATTCACAAGAACTTATCTAGCTACAACCGCTGTAAATAATATTCTTTTTATGTGTAACTAAAATTAACATATCTTCCATAAGAAAAGTTAAAAAAAAAAAAACTTTCTGTCGTGGAACACAATACCACAGGTCTGCTTCCCAACTAACTACAACATGGGCGTTTTCAAGTCCAATAAAAACAAATTCTTGTTTAACCATCCTCTTAAATAACCAAATTCTACCCAGTTTCAACAATTCTTACGATATTGTCTCATCGTCCACCGGACAGATGTATTAACACTTATCCTCGAGTGGTATTTGGGTCTTGATAAACGGTGACTCATTGACACTTAAAAATGTTCTGCTTAGATGTTCTAATGCCTTTTACTTTTGATCATTTAATAATATCTTATCATTTAACTTTTAATTTCCGTTAACCGAATCGCTAGCTTGTTTCAAGGCCACAATAATGCAAAAAAAAAAATAAAAAAATAAATAAATAAATAAAATAATAAATAAATAAATAAATAAATAAATAAATAAAAAATGAAAAAAAAATGGAGGGAAACACGAGGTTGGGATTGAAACGTATTTGGGTGTGTGGGAGTAAGTTATGTAATTACGTATTTTACGCCGAAACACAGGAATTTTCTTTTAATCCTGCACAGGACAAATATTTATTCATGAGAAATTACGATAAAGCTTTCGATTAATATAAAACAAGATAAGATAAAGCCAACCGCATTGAACAATGTCTTCATTTTTTAATCGGAAAATGACAATGAAACAATTTTATCTTTGCATTTTCTTCAGATTAATTAATCAAGGTTAATTAAATGAATTTGGGGGAGAAAATGGAATAAAATATGACGCAGTTGATTGCACGGCTGTCTAAAAGTCTTTTTACCTCCATGTATTAACATTAAATCAGGGATGGCCAACCTTAAACTAAACCACTTCTACTCGTTTATTCAGTGACTAGTAAGGAGACTCAGCGTTGCCCGGGATTGAATGATGATCAACGAATGTTTTACACTCCCATATTTTTTATCGTCATTGAAATCGGTGAAATCGCCCATTTTTTTTTTTTTTTTTTACAGTGATCACCACTTATCAAGGCCCGGAAGCCACTCAGGGATAAGGGTTATTGCAAGTACATTACGTTGGTGTGGAGATTTGATGAAGTGTTTACTTAAGGGGGCGGTTCATTAGAAATTTGTTAACATTGGACTTGAAGACATCCAAGTTGTAGTCCGGTGGGAAGCAGGCAGACGGAACAGAGTTCCACAGGCGTGCAGTTCTAAGAAAGAAGCTTTGTTCATGGAATCCGCGTTTTGATTTAGGCACAGATATAGAGTGGGGGAAATTTTTCACAGTGGATTCAGCTAGACGGGTGTTTTTCGTGAAAGATTGGCGAGGGGGGACCAGAGATTGGAGTTCAGACGAGCATCTGCAATGGAAATAACGATAAAACAAGGATAGGCTCGCAACGTCTCTTCTGTGGGAGAGAGGTTACAGGGTAGAGAAAAGGGCATCCCCCACTAAACCACGATGTCTATTTTGTACTCTGTCAAGGCAGGATAGGCTGTTTTTAGCAGCTCCTGCCCAGATGTGGTAACAGTATTCCATCCTTGGACGTACTTGGCTTTTATATAGATAGAGAATTGCATCAGTAGTGAGATATCTTCTGGAGCGGTAGAAGGATCCCACCATCTTTCCAGCGACCCTGGCAACAGACTTGATGTACGTGTTCCATTTCAGATCAGGAGTAAAGGTCAAACCCAGAAGCTTGTCAAAACACGGGGCCTCACGCAGACGAGAGCCATCCATCACAATTGATGCCAGATGGGGATCAGAGCGTTGATGATGTAAGGATAGAAGTTTGGTTTTGGATGCATTAAAGGTAACCAGCCACGTCTTCCCCCACTGAACCACGCTCTCGAGATCAGAGGAGAGAGAATCCGAGAGAACTTTGTCGTTTACAAACTTTGATGTGTTGCCGTAGATGGTCGTGTCATCAGCATAGATGTCAACGAATGATTTAAGTATGTGTTTAGGGAGGTCATTGATGTAGATTAGGAAGAGAGTTGGGCCCAGGATTGACCCCTGAGGGACTCCAGCATTTATATTGCAGGCCTCCGATTTTTGTCCATCTACCACTACTCTTATGAGCCTATCGATATCAAATCAAATCAATTAATTGTCTGCTCTAGTGGATGGCCCATCGCGGTACACCGGGAGCAAACTCCCCCCCCCCACACACACATTTTAGTTTACATTGCCCTGTAGAAAACCTGCTGTTGATTTTATAAAATTATCATTTTTAGATATAATGGCTTTAATTTAAGTTTAAAATGAAAAAATCAAGTATCATGCTTCAATTCTGTTCTAAACAGAAACATTCATTTTGAACGCATCCCTGTCATATCGAAGAGCCTACTCTTGATTTTATATGTCTGGCCTTACTGCTTGTGCGGTGATAATGGCTTGAATTTAAATTTAAAAAGAACACGTCAAGTGTCATGGTTAAATTGTGTTTGAAACAAAAACATTCATTTCGAACGCGCTTCTGTCATACCAAAGAACCTACTGTTGATTTTATACGTCGGGGCTTTCTGCTTGTGTGTTAACAAAACTTCTCAAATGCACTTGTGATGTTAGGCTGTGTAAGGCGTTAACTTTTGTCAAAATAGCCTGTTCTTTCGTCTATTGGATTATTTCAGTTATCGATTATCATTACTTATCATAGACATTCCGATACAAAACCTATCTAAGAACACTGCCAGACATAAAGTACCTTCGTGTGAAATTTCATAAAAATCGGTCCGGCTGTTTTGGAGTCCATAGGGAAGGAACTCACACACAGATACATACACACACAATCTGGCTTTACAGTAGTTATCTATCTATCTATCTATCTATCTATCTAAAAGGAACTGTGTGTGAGTTTGTTCCCTATGGACTCGGAAATTGCTGGGGTGATTTTTTAAAAATTTCAAACGGAGGTATTTGATGCGTTTGGGAGTGCTCTCATGTATTTTTTGTATCGGAATGCGTCTGATAAGTATTGAGAATCAATAATCGAGAAAAATGCAATTAAAGAAAGAACAGTCCGATTTTGACCAAAGTTAACACAAGAGCATATGAGAAGCTTTATCACCGCACAAGCAGAAAGGCTCAACCTATAAAATAATAAGCTATTTTTTTTTTCTGCATTTTTGACATGCTGTAATTGCTGTCACGCTAGGACAGAGTTATAAAGAAAGATTCGAACCCTGGATTTAGGTAGAAAAGAATATATTGTACAAGAAAGTGATTAGAAAGAAAATGTTGTCGGCATTTTCCAGCTGTTAAGAAAATGTTGTCGGCATTTTCCAGCTGTAGTCTCCCGTTGAGTCGCAATAATTCCCCATGAGAGTATTAAACTTGGGGGTTTATATAATGTTTAGAAGAGTCCATTACGAGTTAATGGGTGAGTCCCCATATCACCCCCTCTAAAGCCTTTACTTCAGTATGAGTTTGTTTTTTTTTTTGTTTTTTTTTTAAAAATGGTCACCACTTATCAAGGCCCGGAAGCCACTCAGGGATACGGGTTATTGCAAGTACAGTACGTTAGTGTGGAGATTTAATGAAGTGTTTACTTAAGGGGGCGGTTCATTAGGAATTTGTTTACGTTGGACTTGAAGACATCCAGGTTGTAGCCAGGTTGAACTGATCCACTTCAAATAATTTATTCAGTGGTTTTATATTTCTTGCACGTCCTTTGTTTGTTTGTTTGTTTGTTTGTTTGTTGTTTGTTTGTTTGTTTTGTTTGTTTGTTTGTTTGTTTGTTTTGTTTGTTTGTTTGTTTGTTTGTTTGTTTTGTTTGTTTGTTTGTTTGTTTGTTTTGTTTGTTTGTTTGTTTTGTTTGTTTGTTTTGTTTGTTTGTTTGTTTGTTTTAAAACCTAATTTTTAACGACTGTAAAGCGAAATTGTTTCTGATGAGCCGTTCCACTTAAGTTAACAAATTTACCGAACTTCCATTACTATCGATTACTATATTATCCTTTTGACTACTGTACACTCTTTAACCCTTATCCTTGAGTGGCCTATCGGCCTTGATAAGTGGTGACGCCTATGTAAAAAAAAAAAAAAACTAAAATTTTGAATTACATCAATCTAGTTTTACAGTAGGTAAAAATATACTGTATTTTAGAAATACGTCAGGTACTTATGGAAGTGACCACATAAAGGTTGCCAACATCCCTAATCTGTATATATAAAGTAATAACGTTCGTGTGTGTGTGTGTGTGTGTGTACAATTCTCCTAAAACACACACTGTGGACCGATTATGACCAAAACTGGCATGGTGATGATCCCCCACCTAAGGTTGGTGCACACCATTTTCCAAGGTAAAGGTCAAGGTCAAGGTCAAG
>NC_136498.1:123333281-123368281 GCF_053919585.1 Euprymna scolopes | reverse complement strand
TAAGACTTCTTTTCTTTTAAGGTGATTATTTAAAAATATCTACATGTGACTAAATTGATGAACTGGATTGTGTTGTTAAATACATTATAGAGAAATATTGTAAATAAAATGATACAATGAAAAATTACAACAATTCTATTTTACCACAGAATTAGATTTGGAACTGTATAAATTGATTTTGAATTGTATAAATTGATTTGGAACTGTATAAATTGATTTTGGAACTGTATAAATTGATTTGGAACTGTAAAAATTGATGCTGAACTGTATAAATTGATTTGGAACTACATAAATTGATTTTGAACTGCATAAATTGATTTTCAACTTTATGAATTAGTTCCAAGCTACATAAATTTATTTTGAACTGCATAAATTAGTTTTGAACTATATAAATCCATTTTCAACTGTATAAATAAGTTCTTAATGACATAAATATATTTTAAATTGTATAAATTGATTTTAAACAGTAAAGATAAATTCTGAAATACATGAATTAATTTTGGATTATATAAAATGATTTTTGACTGCATAAATTGATTTACAACTGTTAAAAGTGATTTTCAACTGCGTGGCATTGATTTTCAGCTGTAAAAATTGATTTTCAACTGTAAAAATTGATTTTCAGCTCTATAAATTAATTCTGAACTACATAGAGAGATTTTGAACTTCACAAATTGATTTTGAACTGTATGTATTAGTTCAGTACTGCTAAAATTGATTTCGAACTGCATTAATACATTTTGAACTGAATTATTCGATTTTCAACTGTATAAATTCATTTTGAACTGCATGAATTAGTTTTAAACTGTAAAAATTGCATTTTAATTGCATAAATTGATTTTGAACTGCATGAGTTAATTTTGAACTGCATAAATTGGTTATGAACTGCATAGACTGATTTGGTAATGCATAAATTGATTTTCAACTGAATCAATTGTTTTCTTTTTTTTACATGGAGTTCACCACTTATCAAGGCCCAATGGCCACTCGGGGATAAGGGTTATTGTGTGTACAGTAATCAGAGGGATAGTGTAGCAATAGTATTGGAGAATTGGTAGGGTGTCATTACTTAGGGGGGGGCAGTTCATCAGGATTTTTTTTGTGTTTGACTTGAAGACATCCAGGTTGAAGTCGGGAGGGAAACAGGCAAGCGGAACAGCGTTCCACAGGCGTGCAGTTCTAAGAAAGAAGCTTTGTTCATGGAATCTATGTTTTGATTTAGGCACAGATAAGGAGTGGGGAAAATTATTGACGGTGGTTTCAGCTAGTCGGGTGATTTTGGAAAAAGATTGGCGAGGGGGGACCAGAGAATTGAGCTCAGACGAGCACTTGCCATGGAAATAACGATAGAACAACGACAAGCTCGCTATGTCTCTTCTGTGGAAAAGAGGCTGCAGGGAAGAGAAAAGGGCACCCCCACGTTTTGAACTGCATGAATTAGTTTTAGAACTGTATAAATTTATTCAAATGTATAAATTAGTTCTGCACTACCTAAATTAATTTGGAAGTGCATAAATTGATTTTAAACAGCAATAATTTATTTTCAGCTGGGTAAGTTAGTTCCGAACTACATAAATTGATTTTGAACTGCATCAATTGGTTTTAAACTGTATAAATAAGTACTGAACGGCATACATTGATTTTGAACTGCATAAGTTAATTTTCAATTGTATAAATTAATTTTGAACTGCATGAATTTGTTTATAGTGCATAAATTAATTTTCAATTGTATGAATTAATTTTGAACTCCATAAGTTGATTTTCAACTGTATAAATTGATTTAAAACTACATAAATTTATTTTCAGCTATATAAATTTATTTTGAACCCCATAAATTTATTATTAACTGCTTAAAGTGATTTTGAACTGTAAAACTTGATTTTGAGCTGCATAAATTACTTCTGAACTGCATAAATTGATTCTGAACTGCATAAATTTATTTTGAACTGAATAAATTTGTTCAGAAATACATAAATTGAACTGCATGAAGAGATTTTATAAATTTGTTCTGGACAACATAAATTGATTTTAAACGGCAGAGATTGGTTTTGAACTCCATAAAATAATTTTAAATGGTATAAATTAATTTTGAACTGCATAAGTTGGTTTTGAACTCCATTAATTGGTTTTGAACTGCATAAATAACTTTTCAACCGTATAAACTAATTTTGAACAGAGAAAATTGGTTTTGAACAGTTAAAATTTGTTTCGGGTTGGATAGATTTATTTTAAAATGTATAAATTGATTTTAAACTCGATAAATTATTTTTGAACTCCATAAATTGATTTTCAACTGTAAAAGTTAGTTCTGAACTACATAAATTGATTTGGAACTGCAAATATTGATTTTGAACTGCATAAAATGATTTGGAACTATATAAATTAATTTTGAATTGTAGAAATTAGTTCCGAACCACATAAATATATTTTGAACCGCATAAATTGATTCTGAACTGCATATGTTGATTTTGAACTGTATAAATTAATTTTCAACTTTTTAAATTGATTTTTAACTGCATAAAATATTTTGAATTGCATAAATTGACTTTAAACAGTATTAATTGTTTTTTACTGCACAAATTATCATAAACTGTATAAATTAGTTATGGACTACATAAATCGATTTTCAACGGCCTAAAATGACTGAATTCCATAACATTATTTTACACTGAATAAATTAATTTTAAACTGAATATATTGATTTTTTTTTTTACACAGGCATCACCACATTATAAAGGCCAAGAGGCCACTCAAGGATAAGGGTTAAAGAGTGGAAATTGGACAATATAGTAATCATTAGTAATAAAAATTCGGTAAATTTGATAACTTATATGGAATGGCTCATCAAGAACTTATTTACGTTAGACTTGAACACAACCATATTGTAGTCAGCCGGAAAGCAGGAAAACGGAAGACAATTCCACAGGGGTGCAGTTCTAAGAAAGAAGCTTTGTTCATGGAATCTACGTTTAGGTTTAGCCACAGATAAAGAGTGGGGAGAATTATTGATAGTGTTTTCAGCTAGACGAGTGTTTCTTGTGAAAGTTTGGCGAGGGGGGACCATAGACTGAAGCTCAGTCAGACACTTTCCATGAAAATAACGATACATCAGAGACAAACTCGCAACATCTCTTCTGTGAGATAGAGGTTGCAGGGAAGAGAAAAGGACATCTCCTACGAGGCTACGAAGTCTATTTTGAACTCTATCAAGGCAGGACAAGTCCTTTCTAGCAGCTCCTGCCCAGATGTGGCAACAGTATTCCATCCTTGGACGTACCTGGCTCTTATATAGATAGAGAATTGCATCAGCAGTGAGATATCTACCGGATTGATAGAAAGATCCCACCATTTTTCCAGCGGCCTTGGCAACAGATTTGATGTACGTGTTCCATTTAAGATCAGGAGTAATGGTCAAGCTCAGAAGCTTGTCAAAACTTGAGGCCTCCTGAAGACGAGATTGATTTTAAACTTATCGAACTGCTTTTTTTTATTAGGTTCGACATGTGATCCAAAAGTCATTCTGTTTTTGTATTTAATAAGAACAAAAAAACTGTAAAAGAAAAAAATGAATAAATCAATAATCCAGCAGAAATGAATCCTTACTTTGTTTATAAAGAAAAATAAAGAAAATAAACATAATTGCAAAAAAGAAGCAAATCAAGAACGACAACTCTTACTATAAGAATAACATTTATTCCCCATAGTTTACTTTTCTTTTTAAGGTGATTATTTAAGAATGTCTACATATTACATGCTTAAGTGGATTAAGTGTGCTTTTTTTTTTTAAATTGTAACAAAATATTTTAGTTTATTGACAAACAACATCGTACAACATTAGTAGATGGAAATTGACTGGTAACTTTTATGTTTTTATTTAATTTTTTTTTTACATAGGAGTCACGACTTATCAAGGCCCTGAGGCCGCTAAAGGATAAGGGTTATTGAGTGTACAGTAATCAATGGTATAATATTATAGTAGTCGTTATTAATGGAAATTTGGTAGATTGGGTTACTTAAGGAGGCGGTTTATCAGGAATTTGTTTATGCTGGACTTGAAGACAACCAGGTTGTAGTCAGCTGGGAAGCAGGCAAACGGAAGAGAGTTCCACTGGAGTGCAGTTCTAAGAAAGAATCATTGTTCCTGGAATCTACATTTTGATTTAAGCACAGTTAAAGAGTGGGGACAATTATTGACAGTGGTTTCAGCTAGACGAGTGTTTTTCGAGAAAGCTTAGCAAGGGGGGACCATAGACTGGAGCTCAGACGAGCACTTGTCGTGGAAGTAATGATAAAACAAAGACAGGCTCGTGACGTCCCTTCCGTGGGAAAGCGGTTGCAGGGAAGAGAAAAGGGCATCCCTCTACTAAGTTACGAAGTCTGTTTTGTACTCTGTCAAGGTAGGATAAGCTATTTCTAGGAGCTCCTTCCCAGATGTGGCAACAATCCTCCATCCCAGGACATACTTGGCTTTTATATAGATAGAGAATTGCATCAGCACTGAGATATCTGCTGGAGCAGTAGAAAGATCTCACCATTCTTTCGGCGACCTTGGCAACATATTTGATGTACGTGTTCTATTTCAGATAATGAGTAAAGGTACAAGCCCAGAAGCTTGTCAAAACATGAAGCTTCTCTGAGACGAGTCCTCCATTTCAATTGATGGAAGATGGGGATCAGAGCGTTGATGATGTAAAGATAGGTGCTTGGTTTGTTGTCTTAAAGGCTATTTAGTTCCAGTTTTTGAAATCTGGATAACATAATTTTAAATCTGATAGAAACGTTGGATGCATCTAAAGTCATACTCCTTGTTTGATATCCACCCCAACTGAAGCTTTATAGAACTACTGTTAGATAACAAGATCTTTGTAGTGTTGGAGAGGCCCAAAGAAGACTTCAAAGCGGAAGTTGATAAAACCATGAGACTTTTGGTCGATGATTTTTGGTGAGATTTTAAGCAGAAAAGACGTGTCAAAGTGCAATCCCTAATTAAGGGGTGTCAGTGCACACAGTGTGGCTGGATGTATTCGTCTGTCTGTCTGTCTGTCTGTCTGTCTCTTACACATGCATAAATATGAGACGTGTTGCTCTGAGGTTTCCTGTGGTTGTTCTTTTTAAAAGTTTTTATTACAAGGTAGTCACCAGTTATCAAGGCCTGAAGGCCACTCGAGGTTATAATTAATAATTGTAAGGTGATCAGTGAGAACACCACATAGTGATCGTTAGTGGTGGAAATTGAGTAGAATTTGATTATTTTAGGGGACGGCTCAGCGTGAATTTGTTTACATTAGACTTGAAGACGATTATGTTGTAGTCAACTGGAAAGCAGGTCCACAGGGCAGACTTCCATAGACGGACAGCTCTAGTAAAGAAGCTTTGTTCATGGAATTTACATTTAGATTTGGGTACAGATAGAGAATGGGGAAATAGCTTATAATGGGTGTAGTTGTTCGAGTGTTTGTTGTGAATGCTTTGCAAGGTGGACCATAGATTGAATTTCAGTCGAGCACTTGTCATGAAAATAACTCTCAACGTCTCTTCTGTGAAAAAGATTTTGAAGCTCGTTTTAAATCCTATCAAGGCAGGAAAGGGTTCTCTGAGATGTGGCAACGGTATTTCATTTTAGGACGTATTTGGAATTTATATGGGCAAAGAATTGCTTCGAGAGTGAGATACCTTCTAGAGCGGTAGAATGATGCAACCATTTTTCCAGCGACTTTTAGCAATAGATGTAAATCATTAATGTCAGGTCAATAAACCTTTGTTTATCGATATCAGCATCCAAGACGGAAAGATTATGTCAGTTTATGCACTTATTTGTATGCGAATATAACGCTAGAACACGACTGACCAGCTTCCCTTTGGAATTTGAAGATACAACCCAAAGAATATAAAGATTTTCAAGGTGCCTTAAATAAGTTTCCAGACATTTTTGTACAAGCATTTAAAATTGTTGCAGACCCTTGAAAATTCAGTATGTTATTGCTATACATCTTATGAGATGACTGACCAATTTTTATGATTTCATATTTTTTAATGAACAGCTACAGTTAAAACCTGATGGCAATCTGAACGTGAGGACACTTTAGAAGAATGATATGCAATAAAATTCTGTTTTAAAATTGAAAAATATGCTACAGAAACGAATGGAACGCTTCAGACTGGTTTTGGACCATTTTGCATGAATTGGACATCAGTTTTTGAGTGGCATAAGAGATTCAAGGAAGGCAGGGAGCCTATGAGGAATGATGAGAGGTGTGGTAGCAGTAAGACGTCTGAACACCAGAGTTGATTAGCCAAATAAAGAATTTCATTGATAAGGACCTTTATGTGCCTATAGAGACAATAAATGCACAGTTTGATGTCAGTGTGGGAACAGTACAAACAATTATTCATGAGAAACTGAAGATTTTTTTTTTACATAGGCATAACCACTTATTAAGGCCCAGAGGCCACTCGAGGATAAGGGTTAAAGAGTGCACAGTAGTCAATTGGACAATATAGTAATTGTCAGTAATGGAAATTTAGTAAATTTGTTAACTTAAAGGGAACGGCTTATCAAGAACTTGTTTACATTGGACTTGAAGACAACCATATTATAGTCAGCTGGAAAATAGGAAAATGGAAGAGTTCTACAGGCGTGCAGTTCTTAGAAAGAAGCTTTGTTCATGGAATATACGTTTAGGTTTAGACACAGATAAAGAATGTTTTCAGCTAGACGAGTGTTTCTTATGAAAGTTTGGCAAGTGGGGGGACCTTAGATTGAAGCTCAGTCGAGCACTTGCCATAAAAATAATGATAAAGCAAAGACAAACTCGCTACATCTCTTCTGTGAGAAAGAGGTTGCGGGGAAGAAAAAAAAAAATGTGAAGATTTGCACAAAGTTTGTCCCAAGGGTGTTCAAAGAAGATCAGAAAGCTGGATCTACTGCTATGACCCAAAGACCAAGAGACAGAGTTCCTAGTGGAAGCATGCTGGCTCTCCCAGACCCAAGAAGGGCAGACAGGGCAAATCCACCCGGAAAATATGATGATCCCTTTTTTTTTACAACACAGGCATGATCTACATGCACTGGGTTCCCACTGGACAAACAGTTAACAAGGAATATTACGTTGAGGTTTTAAAGGAGTTCAGAAAGAGATTCTGTTGAAAGAGGCCAGCATCCTTCAAATCGGGTCACTGGTATTTCCACCAAGCCAATGCACTAGTCCATAACTTCATCCTTGTCAAAGACTATTTGACCAAGATAGGCATCAAGACAGTTCCTCCTCCTTCTTATAGTCCAAACCTTGCTTTCTGTGACCTTTTTTTTTATTCAATTTTCACCCCAAACGAGGCACAGTACCACTTTGAAGCAGGGGACATAATTTGCACGGACATTATGAAGGAAGATGAGTGGTAAGATATCTGTTCACATTACACTTGAACTTCTGCATATCAGTACAGTTGGGAAAGCAGAATCCCGGAAGGGAGTTCCAAAGACCTGGGGAAGAAACTATTGGAGTAAACGGCTTTCTTGCACCTAGGGATCTCTACTGTAAAGGGGTGAGACTTAGTGGCTTGTCGGGTTTGTCGGGGGTAGTTACATCGAGGAGGTACAAGTGTTTTCAGTTCGTCAGAGCATTCACCATTAAAGTATTTGTAGAACAAACAGAGGGATGCAACATCTCGTCGATGGGACAGAGGCTGAAGCCTAGATGACAGTTTAGGACCTATCAGGTTGGCGACTCTCTTTTGAACCCTGTCCAGGAGCGAGAGACAAGCAGCAGATGCTCCAGCCCAGATGTGACAACAATACTCCATACATGGGCGAATGGTGGCCTTATAGATGTACAGGATACTTTCAGGCGTAAGTAGTTTTCTAGCACGGTAGAGGGAGCCAACCTTCTTTGCAGCAGCCTTGGCAATGCTCTCAATGTATCTATTCCAGTTCATATTGCCTGAAAACATTAGGCCTAGGAGTTTAAAAGAAGTACTTTCAGACAATTTGGTTGTTCCCTAAGCTCAAGGAAAATCTTAAAATGCTGCTGTTAAGAAACAATTGAGGAGATGCAAGAGGCTGTGACGAGGGTCATTGACATGCTCACACAAGACGACTTGCATGGGTCTTTTCAGAAGTTGTTGAAACGGTACAACAAGTGCATTGCAACCGGAGGAGATTACTTTGAAGAGGACTAGAGTTGCATGTGTGTACTATCAATAAAGTGGCCATACAAAAAAAGTCTGGAAACTTATTGAAGACACCTCGTATTCATTCAGTCTCTTTCGACATAATTACAGATGTCGAACTTCATAAATTAATTTTGAACTGTCTAAGTAGAGGAGAACCGCAGATTAAAATGTGCCTTGCAGCTCCACTAATGAGAGTCTATTTGAAAGCAAATCTACCCAGGAGGCCATCTTGCATATTTTAACAAACTATAAAATAGGTCATATTTTTTTGCAAACTTTTTTCTCCTAATGCTATAAAAATATCCAATATTAATTTAATATTTCATCAATATTTTTTTTTCCTTTTCCAAAAGAAAATATCATTTAATTTTTTTTTTCAATTAATTGCTTCCCCGAATAAAATATTTAATTATTTGTGGCCGTCAATTATATTTCGCTATCCCATAATTCCGTTTGATGATGGCTATGCATAAAGAAATTTGTCCTTTCATTGACGAAAACATTTTTTTCAATTTAATGTGCAGCCGGTCGGATCATTTTTGTTTTTTTTAATATTTAATGTTCAGTGTTTCATGGTGTGACTCTTTGTAGGATCATTATCGGATTATTTTTGTTTTAAATAATGCATTACCAACCATTATGGGTTTGAATCGTGTCTCTTTCATCATCATCATCATCATCATCATCATCATCATCATCATCATCATCATCATCATCATCATCATTACTATCATCGTCGACATCATCATCATTATCATCATCGTTATCATCATCATCATTATCGTCATCAGCGGCACTATCACCATCATTATCATTATCATAATTATCATTATCATCACCATCATCATCGTCGTCGTCGTCATCATCATCATCATCATCATCATCATCATCATCATCATCATCATCATCATCATCATCATCATCATCATCAATATCACCATCATCATCGTCGTCATCATCATCATCATCATCATCATCATCATCATCATCATCATCCTCGTCGTCGTCGTCGTCGTCATCATCATCATCATCAGCATCATTATCATCACTCATTGTCATCATCATCATCATCTTTACCATCATCGTCATTATCATCATCATTTAATGATAACTCATAAACAAGAGCGGATAATCTCAATATGTCTATTCAATTTGTACATTTAGTAATGTAAATACTATTTCAAAATCAAGCATTACAAATCAGCGAAAATGATATTTCAGATTTAAGCATGACAAACTATCAAAAAATTCTATTCCAACTTTAAGCCTGACAGACTAACGGAAATGCTACTTAAAATTTGGGCATTACAAACTGACAAAAGTGATATTTGAAATTTAAGCTTGACCCACTAACGAAAATCCTATTTCAAACTTAAGCTTAAAAAACTGAAAAAATCCTATTTCAAAATTAAGCATGCCAAATGCTAAATGCTATTTCAAACTTTAGCGTAAAAAACAAACAAAAATTCTATTCCAAATATTTCAAAGTGTGGCAGACTACTGAACGCATTATTTCAAACCAAATGCTATTTCGTTTCAAAAGCATTAAAAACTAGTGGAAAGTGTTATTTCAAGCTTTAGCTTGACAGACCAATGAAATGACAGACCAATGAAATGACAGACCAATGAAGTGACAGACCAATGAAATGACAGACCAATGAAATGACAGACCAATGAAGTGACAGACCAATGAAATGACAGACCAATGAAGTGACAGACCAATGAAATGACAGACCAATGAAATGACAGACCAATGAAATGATTGATTGAGATTGTCGGACTGACTTCCTCATCTTGGTTGTTATTGTCACAACATTTCGGCCGTTTTGCCCGCCGGCCTTCGTCAGGTGTTTTGTATCGAACTGGGGAACCGTTTGTTACGAGTCTCGAACCCTAGTGACATATGGCTGAGTGGTCCTAGATGTTGTATCAAAGTTTACAGTTACCCAAAGGTGCTGAGTTCAATCCTGAACGAAGGCAGTGAAAAAGTAACATTCAAAACAGAGAATCAGCAACTATGTCCCAAAGCCTAGCTGGAGTCCGAACACGGTACCCCCGTAATAATAATAAAGGGTTGGGTTCGAGACTCCTAACAAACGGTTCGCCAGTTCGATACAAAACACCTGACGAAGGCCGGAGCGCAAAACGGCCAAAACGTTGTGACAATAACAACCAAGATGAGGAAGTCAGTCCGACAATCTTAATCAATGAAAACACCTCATCTCAAAAATACAGACAATTACTATGAAATGATGTTTCAAACATAAGCATGAAAAAGAGACAAAAGTTTTATTTCAAACTTAATTTTTACAAACAGAATCTCTAAGATTTTATATGAATGACAATCAACAAAATTGCGATTTAAGCGTGACATACAAATGAAATTGCTATTTTAAATTTAAGCTTGATGAACAAAAAATATATTTTATATGTAAGCTTGAAAAAGCGACAAAAAAGCCATTAAGTTCAACTAACATATAGACCAATTAAGATTTTCTATGAAAGGCAAGCAAGATAATAGAAGAGGATCTATTGGCCAAATCAGTTGTCATATGGTGACGTGTGGGTGAGGTTTTAAAAAAAACTTTTGCAAAGGAATCACCATTTATCTTGGCCCAGAGGCCACTCGAGCATAAAGGTTAATGTGTGTACGGTAGTCAGTGGGAAAATATCATAGTAATCGTTAGTAGTAGAAATTTGGTAAATTGAATTATTTTAGAGGACGGTTCATCAAGAATTTGTTTACATTGGACTTGAAGATGACCATATTGTAGTCAGTTGGGAAGCAGGGTAATGGAAGACAGTTCCACAGGTGTGCAGTTCTAAGAAAGAAGCTTTGTTTATGGAATCTACGTTTAGGTTTAGGCAGAGATAAAGAGTGGGGAAATTATTGATAGTGGTTGCAGATAGACGAGTGTTTTTAGTGAAAGTTTACCCTAGGGGGACCACACATGCGGCCGGAGAAGCAGTTGTGTTCAAGACTTGCCAAGTGGAGAAGGACAGAAAAGCATGTGTTCAAGACAAGTTCTCTCCAATTCTCTCTCCTCTGATCTTGAGCACGTAGTACAATGGGGAAAGGAGTGGCTGGTTACTTTTAATGCATCTAAAACCAAGCTTCTCTCTTTACATCATCAACATTCTAATCCACATTTGGCATCAATTGAAATGAATGGCTCTCGTCTTCAGGAGGCCTCAAGTTTTGACAAGCTTCTGGGCTTGACCATTACTCCTGATCTTAAATGGAACACGTACATCAAATCTGTTGCCAAGGCCGCTGGAAAAATGGTCGGATCTTTCTATCGATCCGGTAAATATCTCACTGCTGATGCTATTCTCTATCTATATAAGAGCCAGGTACGTCCAAAGATGGAATACTGTTGCCACATCTGGGCAGGAGCTGCTAGAAAGGACTTGTCCTGCCTTGATAGAGTTCAAAATAGACTTCGTAGCCTCGTAGGAGATGTCCTTTTCTCTTCCCTGAAACCTCTTTCTCACAGAAGAGATGTTGCGAGTTTGTCTCTGATGTATCGTTATTTTCATGGAAAGTGTTCGACTGAGCTTCAATCTATGGTCCCCCCTCGCCAAACTTTCACAAGAAACACTCGTCTAGCAGAAAACACTATCACTAATTTCCCACACACTTTATCTGTGCCTAAACCTAAACGTAGATTCCATGAACAAAGCTTCTTTCTTAGAACTGCACGCCTGTGGAATTGTCTTCCGTTTTCTTGCTTTCCGGCTGACTACAATATGGTTGTCTTCAAGTCTAACGTAAATAAGTTCTTGATGAGCCGTTCCATATAAGTTATCAAATTTACCAAATTTTCATTACTAATGATTACTATATTGTCCAATTTCTAATGTACACTCTTTAACCCTTATCCTTGAGTGGCCTCTGGGCCTTGATAATGTGGTGATGCCTATGTAAAAAAAAAAAAAAAAAAAAAAAGACACGTGCATGAATATGGAACCTAAAATTAGTGCTAGGAGCTTATCAAAACAAAGAGCTTTCTCAAGGAGTGATCGTCATTGATTTCAGCTGGAGCAAAACAAGGATCAGAGCATTGGTGGTGAAAGAAGTGGTGTTAAGAGTAACAAGCACTTTTCTCCATTGGATCACGTGCTCCAGATCAGGAGAGAAGGAGAGAGAGAGAGAGAGAGAGAGAGGGAGAGAGAGAGAGGGGGGAGACATTCAGTAAGATCTTGATTACTAGGACTGTGACAACAGGATATTCTTTTCATTCTTTTGACTCTCGGGTATATATCCGACTCAGTTAGACACACGTAATCAACCGAGAACCACATCCGTCTATATAAAAACATACAAGATATAATCCCAAGAGTCAAAACAATGAAAAGAATATGCTGTTGTCACAGCCCTATTGATCACCAACGATTTTCTTAATTATTTTTACACCCAAGAAAAAAAAAACTTAAAACATTATTTCTATGACAGGACGTATTTGCGTTTAAAAGTATTCCTAAAACGATGCACACGTGTCAATCTTGCTACTATGTGGATATATAAATAGAGGATTGAATTGGATATCTATATTTTCTGGAGCTGTGGAATGAGCCAACCATTTTCACAGCAACATCAGCAACAAATTGGATATATGTCTTCCATTTGAGATTTGAATAGAAAATTAGTCACAGGACGTGTCAAAACAAGGGACTCTTTCTGGAGCAATACAAGGATCTGAGTGTTGGCGGTGAAAGGGAGATAAATCTGGTTTTAAGTGTTAAATGTAACAAGTTATTTTTTCTTCATTGACATTTCTGACATTTATGGCGTAAACAGGGGAGTGAAAAAGTAGAAAGAACTGGAAGATTGAAACGGGTAGAAAGAGAAATAGAGTCTGGAAAGAGAAAGAAAAACGAAAAAGAAGGGAAACTTGTAGATAGAAAGGGTTGAAAGAGGACGAAAGTGGAAGAACTAGAAAAACAATCGAAAGAAGAGGAAGCGGGGGGGGGAAAGTGGAAAGGAATGGAAAAAAAATTCACAAGAAACACTCGTCTAGCTGTAAACACTATCAATAATTTCCCCCACTCTTTATCTGTGCCTAAACCTAAACGTAGATTCCATGAACAAAGTTTTTTTTATTAGAACTGCACACCTGTGGAATTGTCTTCCGTTTTCCTGCTTTCCGGCTGACTACAATATGGTTGTGTTCAAGTCTAACGTAAATAAGTTCTTGATGAGCCGTTCCATATAAGTTATCAAATTTACCAAATTTTCATTACCAATGATATTATATTGTCCAATTTCTACTGTACACATATTATATTGTCCAATTTCTACTGTACACATATTATATTGTCCAATTTCTACTGTACACTCTTTAACCCTTATCCTTGAGTGGCCTCTTAGCCTTGATAATGTGTTGATACCTATGAAAAAAAAAAAAAAATAGAAAAAGTCCAATGTGAACAAGTTCTAATTGAATCGTCCCTCTAAGTAATCCAAGTTACAAAATTCCCACTGTTTACTATGCTAAAATCACAATGACTAATGTATACCTATTAACCCTTATCCTCGAGTGGCCTCTGGGCCTTGATAAGTGGTGACACCCATGTAAAAAAAAAAAAAAAAAAAAAAAAAAGATCGCAAGAAGAGGTTGGGGGCTCAAAGTAAAAAGAAAAGGTAGATAGTAGTGTTGGGACGATTAATCGGAATTGGGAATCAGAAAAGTCAGAATATTTGAGGATATCGGAATCGGTATCGGAAAAATTTTGTACTGATTTTCCGACGCCAAAACGATTCTTTTAATTGTCTTTTTTTATTTGATTTTGTTTAAAGCAAAATCTTCCATTGCTGGTAATAATGAGAAGATAATAAATATTTATTGATTTTTAACCACCAGTGAAGCTAAAATCGATAAATCTTCCCACACAAGTATATTTTTACGTTTAGGAAAATATCTGCACATTTAACGTGTGTGTTTCTATGGTAATCCTAGAAAAATACAGCTATATATACAGTTAAAAATTTAGAGATTTATAAAGAATCGGAATCGGTAATTGTAGCAGAATCTGGAATCGGAATCGGGAAAAATATTGGAATCGTCCCATTACTAGTGGAAAATGAAAAAAGAAAAGTTGGAAGAGGAAGAAGAGGGCCAAAGTGGAAAGAAAAAGTAATGAGGAAAAAAGAAATAAAAAATAAAATGCATGCAAAAAAAAAAATAACAAAAAAATTTTTAATAAAAATATAAATATAAAGTCCTAAGGTTAAGAACATCCACCTTCTGGATGATTCCTGACTGGGAATGGATTCAAAAAGAGATCAATAATTTCTAGAATTTGTAATTTGGTAAAAAGAATGTCTTAATTTGACTGCAATTAATGATTGTCAAAGTCAAGAAAAATGATTGGCAAAAAAAAAAAATAAAATAAAATAAAAAAAAGATTAAATTACTGACATTTAAATAATTAGTTTTCTCTCATGCCATCCGCCATGAAAATAATAATAATAATAATAATAATAACCAGTCACAGGTTAATTAAGTAAAAATAAAAATATCGAAAGTGCATGACACAAGCCCAAGGGAACTGAAAAAGCTAGAAATTCAATTATCTAATCCCTGCCCCCCCACACACACATGTGTGGTAGGCACCAGCCCCGTCTTGTACTGCACATGGTCATGAAGAGTCAAAGAGGATAGAAATACTGAGTAGCTAAAATACCAACTACTATCTATTGGGACCCTGCATCAGTAAGTAGAAATTATATTGGCTGATTGAATTTCGACAGTATTACATTAAGTACATGTCAAGACAATCTGGAAGTAAACGGAGATAAACCCAGTGCACCTAGCATAATTGATGCGAGTGTTTAGAGGTCAGCGACCGATTCAAAGCACGCTGGAAGCAAATGTCGATGATTACATGAGGAATGATCACGTGTTAGGTAGTAAAAAAACTACAAGAGGAAGTAAATTTATCAGTGGTATAGGATGTTGTTTAAAAAAGAACACAAAGGAAAGCTGAAATAGGATTGTTAATCAAGATGTGACAGTGAACGGAAACAATGTATTTTAAAGTTTTAGTCTATGATGGTAGGGAACAGTTTGTTGACCATCTCGGGTTTGATATGGTTGTCGACAGAGTTGAAGGTGATCATGTGTTGGGCACGGTAGAACGCAGGTTGTTGCTTGGAGCAGATGTGGAAATGAATTGATCAACCTACAACAAAGCATAGGCTGCATTGGATAAGCTGCGGTCAGTATGGACTTCAAGGTTAACTGACAAACTGAAAAGGCAGTTCTTCATAGCATTGGTGGAGTCTATCCTTGTTTATGGCGCTACAACCTGGACACTCACCAAAAGATTGCAAAAAAAAAAAAAATGCTAGATGGCAAGTACACCTATATGCTGTGAACAGTGTTAAATTTATCTTGGCAAGGTCATCCTATGAAGCAGCAACTTTATGGCAGCCTACCTGCCGTATCTACCACCATCAGGAAGAGATGTCTACAATTTGCCGGTCACTGGTAGAGAAGTATTGCAGTAGACTCCACAGCATGGCACATGAGTATAAGATGACTTAGATCCTCATACATCCAGCAAATTATGCCAACTGTGATCCTGAAGATCTGAGGCAGATGATGGAAGACAGGGAAGTCTAGAGAGAGAGAGAGAGAGAGAGAGAGAGAGAGAGAGAGAGAGAGAGAGTCACATTAGCCCGGGCAAGAAGCATGATCAGATAGATAAATAGAACCAACGACAAAGAGGCCCCAACAGACGATTTTTTTTTTGAGGAGGGTATTCAATTAGAACTTGTATAGTTTTTAACAGGTGCTTCTGCAATTTAATAAACCGTTTTTTCTGTAAGTAATGCACCAACATTAACCGAGCAAAAAAAAAAGTTTAATATTTCACAAAAATTCGTTTAATGTCGGTGCATTACTTACCAAAAAACGGTTAATTAAACTGCAGAAGCACCTGTTAATTGAGTACTCTTCCTCAAAAAAAAAAAAAAAAATATATAAAAATGATTTTAGCAACCGCTTGCGAAAATTTACTGAAAGCATTAGTTTACTATTAAATGAGGTGAAAACTATTCTTTTTATTTTATGAAAAATATTTCTTGTAATTTAAAATGTCCTCCATGTATTCATGCGCCTTGTGAAACTCCATGTGACTATGCACATTTTAATAAGAACCGTTATCGCGTGTGGCATTAACAAAGAAGGTGAAATGGCACAAAATAGTCCCAGGGGTTGTTGTCAGCAACCTCGAAAACCCCTAAAAAACACATTTTATTCGTCGGTGTTCTCTTGTAGTTAAAATAAACATTTATCTTTTTTAATTTGCTTGCATTTAATCAAAAAACGTATGTTTTAGTTATAAATTTGTAAATTCGAGACTTAGTGCAGTTTACAATCCACAAGCAAATTGTTTCCATTTTATTAGAACTCCATCCGCAAAAAGGAAGAGCCTCCTCACCTATATTAAAAATGGTTTTCTAAATTTTCTTGCGAATGTTAAACTGCAGAAGTAGAAGTGTCGAAAATTTTTTTGGTGCTTCTACAGAACTTCAACTTTACATAAAACACCACACGCACCAAAATATGACTGATGTTTGCAGAAATGTGTTAGTTTGTGTTTTTTATGTTTTGTTTTATTTTTATACCTGCGAACCTGTGCACAGCCTCTCTTGGCAGCTGCCAATGTGAGAGATGATGACATAGCCAGAAGAAAAAACGGAGAACAGATCCAGAGCACAGTGTTGGAATCAGCAGCCATAGAAAAGAGGCTTGCCTTTTTTCTGTTGTTCTTGGCCCTCGGGTCAGGTCACCTTCCAACCCCCCTCCACCCGTTGCTTTGTTTTCTCCCACTGCCATTAAGATATTTTCCCCAATCCCCAATTAGGGATCGCCCTGCTTGTTTTCGGTTCCCTGGAAAACAGTGGGGGGGTCTAGTCACCTAGATTAGTACAGGGGGATCTCACTAACAACCCGGTAGGATTTATTTTTTGTTTTTCATATGAATACTTTTAATTAGTTTTCCCCTCTCCACGAGCAATCCTTTTCCTAATTTAAAAACTTTTTTATTTACCAATGAAATTGAACTTTATTTTTTCACAAATGCACACACACACACACAAAATTAATTTAAAAAAAAAAAAAAAAAAAAAAATGCATACACAAACTTCCTTTGTATACATGCATACACAGACAACGGTTTATTAATTGTAAATATGGTTTTGATTCTAAAACGCTGGGGATTTATTAGTTATGTTAAGATCCATAGAGTGAATGAGGTATTTTGGTAAATGTTGCCAGTCAAGATTAAGACTCCAAAGTCTACATTTATTACTTTTTAATCACTTTAGTCACAAAGACCCTGAACCCTTCCCCTCCCCAATTTCTTGTAGGGCCTTGTGCCTAATTTTGTTGTTCAAAAATCTTTTGTTTTTTACTTAATTGTATTTTCAAAATTTTTAAAAAAGCAATAAAATATATAAACAGGATCAAAGTGTAGTATCTGTTCCGGCAGATACTGCAAGCAAAGACTATATGTGGGGGCAACTCCACATATAAGACCTTGGTCAATGTAGAGGCAACCCTTCATACCAATTGTCACTATCCAGCTCCCCTACTCCCCGGGGAGTTGGTCCCCATTTCCGCTTCACTCCTCACTTTAAAAATCGGCCTTGTGCCTAATTTGCTCGGTGGGGGAGCAAATAAATACCATCTGTTCTCTGATACATACACAGCGCTGGGCAGTGCTGTTCTGGCGACACATTCTCGTGCCCGGAACACCTGACGAGCTTGTTGGGTAGCGTTCTGTCCGCACCCCCACTTGGTCTGTCTTTCTCTGCTCTCCCCCCTCACGGGGGGATCCGAGCTGATAATTTACGACCTTCCCGCGAGGGAGGGTCGGAAACACTTTCTCTCTTCCCTCCACTAACTTCCCACTCCCTCTCTCAGTTCTATCTCCCCTCTTGCCGCCTTTGGCGCCACTTCTTTTTGGCGCCAAAGTCGGCTCCCCAATTTGGACGCCGACTCCACGTCACTCATTTTGGTGAATTTATACAGGGAAGAGAGAGCTTTTTTCAAAAATGGACACCCCCAGCCCGGGGCAAGAAGCCTGATCAGATAGATAAATAGAACCAACGACAAAGAGGCCCCAACAGACGATTTTTTTTTTGAGGAGGGTATTCAATTAGAACTTGTATAGTTTTTAACAGGTTCTTCTGCAGTTTAATTAAACGTTTTTCTGTAAGTAATGCACCAACATTAACGTTTAACGTTTTAATGTTTTAGTTATAAATTTGTAAATTCGAGACTTAGTGCAGTTTACAATCCACAAGCAAATTGTTTCCATTTTATTAGAACTCCATCCGAAAAAAGGAAGAGCCTTCTCCCCCATATTAAAAATGGTTTTCTAAATTTTCTTGGGAATGTTAAACTGCAGAAGTAGAAGTGTCGAAAATTTTTTTGGTGCTTCTACAGAACTTCAACTTTACATAAAACACCACACGCACCGGAATATGACTGATGTTTGCAGAAATGTGTTAGTTTGTGTTTTTTTGTGTTTTGTTTTATTTTTATACCTGCGAACCTGTGCACAGCCTCTCTTGGCAGCTGCCAATGTGAGAGATGATGACATGGCCAGAAGAAAAAACGGAGAACAGATCCAGAGCACAGTGTTGGAATCAGCAGCAATAGAAAAGAGGCTTGCCTTTTTTCTGTTGTTCTCGGCTTCGAGCTGGGATCAAAGTGTAGCATCTGTTCCGGCAAGTACTGCAAGCAAAGACCAGATGTGGGGGCAACCCCACATACCTGACCTTTAACCAGCTCCCATTTCCCACCTCTCGGGAGCTGGTCCCCTTTTTCCCTTCCCCCTCCCTTCACTCCTCACATTAAAAATTGGCCTTGCGCCTAATTTGCTCGGTGGGGGAGCAAATAAATACAATCTGTTCCGGCAGATACTGCAAGCTATGACTAGCTAGGATTAGCTATGACTAGCAAAGACCAGATGTGGGGGCAACCCCACATGCTTGACCTTTAACCAGCTCCCATTTCCCACCTCTCGGGAGCTGGTCCCCTTTTTCCCTTTCCCCTCCCTTCACTCCTCACATTAAAAATTGGCCTTGTGCCTAATTTGCTCGGTGGGAGAGCAAATAAATACCATCTGTTCCGGCAGATACTGCAAGCTAAGACCATATGTGGGGGTAACCCCACATATCAGACCTTGGTCAATGTAGGGGCAACCCTTCATACCAATTGTCACTATCCAGCTCCCATATCCAACCCATCGGGAGTTGGCCCCCTTTTCCCTCCCCCCTCCCTCTCTCTCCACATTAAAAAACGGCCTTGTGCCTAATTTGCTCAGTGGGGAAGCAAATAAATACAATCTGTTCCGGCAGATACTGCAAGCTATGACTAGCAAAGACCAGATGTGACTAGCAAAGACCAGATGTGGGGGCAACCCCACATGCCTGACCTTTAACCAGCTCCCATTTCCCACCTCTCGGGAGCTGGTCCCCTTTTCCCCTTCCCCCTCCCTTCACTCCTCACATTAAAAATCGGCCTTGTGCCTAATTTGCTCGGTGGGGGAGCAAATAAATACCATCTGTTCCGGCAGATACTGCAAGCAAAGACCATATGTGGAGGCGACCCCACATATAAGACCTTGGTCAATGTAGGGGCAACCCTTCATACCAATTGTCACTATCCAGCTCCCCTACTCCCCGGGGAGTTGGTCCCCATTTCCCCTTCACTCCTCACATTAAAAATCGGCCTTGTGCCTAATTTGCTCGGTGGGGGAGCAAATAAATACCATCTGTTCCGGCAGATGCTGCAGACAAAGACCATATGTGGGGGCAACCCCACATATAAGACATTGGTCAATGTAGGTGCGACCCTTCATACCAATTGTCACTATCCAGCTCCCATTTCCCACCCATCGGGAGCTGGTCCCCTTTTCCCTCCCCCCTCCCTCTCTCTCCACATTAAAAAGTGGCCTTGTGCCTAATTTGTTCAGTGGGGAAGCAAATAAATACTTCTTGGCCTTCGGGCCGGGATCAAAGTGTAGTATCTGTTCCGGCAGATGCTGCACTTAAGATAATTTGTACCAGTCAATGGAGGGGAAACCCTCTATACTGGGACAATTATTATTTTTGGTAACCAGAGTGACCCCTTTTAGGGGAGCTGGTTTTTACCTCACATTAAAAACGGCCTTGTGCCTAATTTGCTCAGTGGGGGAGCAAATAAACACCATCTGTTCCGGCAGATACTGCACTTAAGATAATTTGTACCAGTCAATGGAGGGGAAACCCTCTATACTGGGACAATTATTATTTTTGGTAACCAGAGTGACCCCTTTTAGGGGAGCTGGTTTTTACCTCACATTAAAAACGGCCTTGTGCCTAATTTGCTCAGTGGGGGAGCAAATAAATACCATCTGTTCCGGCAGATGCTGCACTTAAGATAATTTGTACCAGTCAATGGAGGGGAAACCCTCTATACTGGGACAATTATTATTTTTGGTAACCAGAGTGCCCCCTTTTTGCCTACTTTTAGGGGAGCTGGTTTTTACCTCACATTAAAAACGGCCTTGTGCCTAATTTGCTCAGTGGGGGAGCAAATAAATACCATCTGTTCCGACAGATACTGCTAGCAAAGACCATATGTGGGGGCAACTCCACATATAAGACCTTGGTCAATGTAGGGGCAACCCTTCATACCAATTGTCACTATCCAGCTCCCCTACTCCCCGGGGAGTTGGTCCCCATTTCCCCTTCACTCCTCACTTTAAAAGTCGGCCTTGTGCCTAATTTGCTCGGTGGGGGAGCAAATAAATACCATCTGTTCCGGCAGATACTGCAAGCAAAGACCATATGTGGGGGAAACCCCACATATAAGACCTTGGTCAATGTAGGGGCAACCCTTCATACCAATTGTCACTAACCAGCTCCCCTATTCCCTGGGGAGTTGGTCCCCATTTCCCCTTCAGTCCTCACATTAAAAATCGGCCTTGTGCCTAATTTGCTCGGTGGGGGAGCAAATAAATACCTTCCTGGACTTTTGGCCAAGATCAAAGTGTAGTATCTGTTCCCTCGGTTACTAAACTTGACCCACCACCGGGCTTTCGGGCTAGGTTAAGGTGTTTTTTCTTACTAACTTTTGTTAGCAAGGACCGACCCCCTCCTTTGGGGAGTCAGGACCTAGAGGACCGACTCCACATTTGTGGAAGCTTGGACCCGGAAACCGATCCCCTCTTTTGGGAGACTGGAATCTCGGGACCAACACCACTATCGCTGGTAGTTGAGACCTTCTTTTTTCATTTGTTGTTTTTGCATGTTGTTTTTTCTTCGTTTCGGTCTCACTTCTCGAGACTGGGATGGTCTAATTTCTCAACACTTAATTGCCTGAGCAGCACTCTGACCTGCCAGGCCCAAACTTTGTCTATCTTCGCTGCTCTCCCAGTGGATCGAGCAGACAGGGTTCTCTTTCTCGCTTCCGTTGGGGTAAGTTAGTGGGTAGGGTGACGTGGAGTAGGGCGGGTGCTTCGTTTCTGCTCCCCTCTGTGGGCAGGGATGCCTATCCCCTCTCTCTCTTAATTGCGACGCGGCACTCTGACCCGCTAGCACCCACTGCGTCTTTCTTCTCTGCTCTCCCCCCTCGCGGGGGGATCTGAGCTGCTAACCCGACATCCCCGTGAGGGGAAGTCAAAAACTCTAATTTCTTCAAAGTCCGCTCCTCCCCCTCCTCCCCCTCCATTCCCCTGGGTTTTCTTTTTCCCCCACTACACTTTGGTCCGCGCCAGCGGCCAGTGCAACCGCCACGATGCCAGGCAGGAGGGGTACGTCACCCCAAATGTGCAGCATCTCAACTGCGAACGACTCCCTATGTGAGGGAGCTGATGCATCTCCCGGCGAGACGGCGCCAGGAAACAAGGTAGGGCCCCGGCGCGCGGCGACCTTGGAAGAAAGCGGGAGGGTAGGGCCGCAGCCCGCGGCGACCCCCCGAAAAGCACCTGCAAGCGCTCCCCACGAGGGCAACCCAGCGGAAAAAGCTGCCGCTAAGTCAATAGCTGGGGAAAGTGCAGAACCCAGCCAACCAGCTGCACCCCAGGACGGCAGAACCAAGGGAGGAAGACCGGGGAACCCATCCCCCGCTCCCCCAAAGGGCGACTCCCCAACAGAAAAGGAGGAGAACAGCACCGCGGACCAAACCGAGGCGCTGGATGAAGACGTAATAGCCTCCATCTGCTCACTATTCGGCGGGGAAGACAGTGATTGGCCCCCCAACACTCCCCAAGAGGACCAAATACGGAAAAGGGGTGACTCTCCGGCCAGTGGTAACAAAAGCAAGCTGGAAGGAGAGACACCCTTGACAGTACCCACCAAGGCTCCAGCTGGGAACACGGCACCAGAAGGGGAGACACCTCCATCCCCCAAGGGGACAGCCACCCAGCAAAGGAAGAAAATAAGAAAGGGGAGCGGCCCGGAGAGCAAACCAAGCCAGGACAAAACAACGCCAAAAACACAATGGCCTACTTTGCCTGGTAACGGGCCAGTTCCGAAACCAAAAAGGCCCATAACAGGGGAGAGCCCCACAACATCAGCTACGCCCCCCAACCCGAGTCCAGCTGACACCCACCAGGATGGAGGACCGGCATGGGGCCCCAAAGAGCAGCAAGGGAAGTTGACGCCCGAAGACTACAGAGCACTCTTCGACTCCACTTACAAGGAGTATACCCAGGGGAACAACATCCAACCCCTCCCGGGTCAAGTGGAAGTTCTGGAGAAAAGAGTGCTCTCGCTGATAACTTCAGACACCAAGACAAGGGGTCTGACGGGCGTCAACAAGGACACCATGATGAACGTGTTGCTGGAGCAGAACATTCCCGCCAACTACATCTGTAGAAGGAGTTACGCACAGTGGGATGTTCTGCTCCCCACTTCCGAAGACGCAGTCAGGCTGTCCAGGACCTGCCATCAGAGCAGGAACATAAAGCTCCAACCCATCTATATGAACAAGAGGAGAGCAAATGTTTCTGCTCTAAACGTCCCCTGCTATATGGAGGCCAAACAACTGGGGGCTATCCTAAGCCAGTATGGGGACGTAGAGGAAGTCACCCCGGTCCGCGGATTAAGAAACATCATGACCGGGGACTACAAAGTACAGATGGTCCTGGACAAGGCTGGATTCTACGCCATCCCAGCCACACTCAAGTTCGGAGAGTGGACACTCTCCCTTATAGTGGAAGGGAGGAGGCCCCATTGCTGGCTGTGCACACAACAAGGGCATATGGCGAAGGACTGTCCGAAGAGGAATGGAGGGAAGAAGCCCACAAAAGCGGCGGGAACAAGCGTGACAACAAATCAAGCCGCTGCTCCCGCGCCGGCCACAAATCCTCCAGAGGCACCGACAGGCTGGGTGACAGTCGTAAAGAAAGGCAAGACCAACAAACAGCCATTCTTGCAGACAGTCACCCAAGACCAAGAACAACCGAAGAGCGAGACGGAGAAGATGGACACACAGACACCCTCCTCCTCAAACAAGAGGAAACTACCAGAATCTGAGGAGGAGGCCGCGTCAGAGGCAGAGGAAGAGACAACAACAGTCTCTATGGCCCTGAGCGCAACAGAGATCAGGAGGGCCAGGAGGAGGAAAAGCCGCAAGACACGCGCAAACCCTCCTACCCCCACTGAGACTGAGAAGGACTCCCTCGCAACAACAACACAGGATGAGCCCCCTGTGATCCCAACACCCCAGCAACCCGAACAACCTTCCCCCTCTCCTATAAAGGCCCCAAGAAACTCTTCCCGCCCCTCATCCCGTGACAGGAGCCAAAAAGAAGAAAACGAGCAGGCTACCCCCTCCCCAAGCGCTCAGCCTCCCCATCAACCAAAAGAGGTCCCCTCCCCCACTCCCAAAGTCCGCACTGAACGGACCAAAAAGCTCCCCTTCCTGCCAGGAAGCAGGATTTGTGAAACAGACCCTCTCCAACCGGCTCCGGACCTTAAAGGACAACAGAAGGTCCGGTACAATAAACTCAAAAACTTTGAAAAAGTCGGTGGAGACCTAGTAACAGACCCCACTAAATTCAAGGACGCTCCCTTGTTGACCACTTTCGTTAGGGTCGACAAGGACGCTAGGACTGGAGGAATGTGGGCAATGATTAAGGCAGCGAAGAATGCGATCCCAGGCCAGCAGCTGGTGGATAGGGACCATCCTTCGCTGACCAACATTTTCTTTAAATGTGAGGGTAGAATCCCCATGTATGTACACCCATCGCTATACAGGGCACTCAAACTAACCTTCCCCCTGGACGTGGGGGGCGTGGCCAAGGATGGATCACCTTCATCGGATTTACTTACCGGCAGCCTTGGCCAGGCCTGCCATGTCCTCACTGCCCAGGATTTCAGACCCGTCTGTGACAGTGCTTGAGGTAAGTGATCATGTCTTTGAACTTGGCTACATTGAATGTGAGGGGCATCAGGTGTCGAAGCAAGGCCTCGCGCGTTGTGAGAGACTTGGTGTCCCTCAAGGTAGATATTGCCGCTATCCAGGAGACCCACTTTGTTTGTGACGGGGATTGTCAGGTGTTGGTAAACGATTACGATGTCTACTCAGCATATGGCAATACCTATAGTCGTGGAATCTCCTTGCTAGTGAGTCGCACCCTGTCAGCGTCGGTGAATGTTGTTCACGCAGGCGAGGACGGGCGGGCGCTTGTTGTTGATGTTGCTGTTAATTGTAGTGTTTTTCGGATTGTTGTTGTTTATGCTCCCAATGCTGCTGTAGAGAGGGCAACCTTTTTTCGACGGTTGGAGGGCTTCTTAGTGGATCCGGAACGGTTAGTTTTAATGGGGGATTGGAATGCAATCCTTGATCCCAAAATAGATAAGGTCGGGGGGACTAGCGGGTCGGCGTGGTGTGACAGCAGTCTGTCTGACCTGATGGCCTCGTGCGATCTCGTCGACAGATTTCGTCTGGATCATCCTGGGCGGGAGATGTGGACGTGGCATCCTGTAGTGCCTTCCCATCCAAGCACTTACTTGGATCGGATGTTAGTTAGAAGAGGCGATGTAGACTTCCTATCTTGCCCCACGTTCCACTTGCTAGGACACTCGGACCATAAACTTGTTATGGCCCGTTTGAGCTTAAGTGCTAGGCCTAAACTGGCCGGATACTGGAAGTTCAACAGCACCTTGTTGGAGCTGGAGGACTACCGGTTGAAGGTCACTGAGCTAATTCAGCGGGCTTTAGTGGGGGCGGTTACAGGGAGTAAGTGGTGGGTTAGTCTCAAGGCCAAAATTAGGCGCTTCTCTGTCCAGTATAGCCAACGCCTCGCGATAGATAAGGCTAAGGCAAAGAAGCGTTTAGAGGATAAGCTGACCCGGGCGGTGGAGGGGGGAGACCCCCTAGAGTTAGCACTAGCTAAACAAGATCTCAACCGCTTGGCTAGCGAGCGGTATGAAGGTCAAGTAGTTAGGGCTAGGTTAAAGAAAGTTTCTAACGAGGCTGTGAATGTTGACGCTGTTGAGCGTAAGGCTGCTTTAAGGCGCGGTTCGGATGGGTACATTCGTAAAGTACATAACCTGGAAGGACACCCCTTAGTATCGACTCGGGAGATCTGCGAGGGGTTTCGGGAGCATCTATCGGTGCGCTTCACCCAACTACCCGGACTCAGGGTTGATGAGTTTGGCAGCTATTTGGCTGACTCGCCCCGCCTCACGGCGGCTCGGGCGGCTAGCTGTGATGGTCTTATTACTGAACATGAGGTCATTACTGCGTTGAAGCAGGTCGGCTATAACAAATCCCCGGGGCTTGATGGTCTACCCTACGAGTTTTACTTGAGGCTGTCGCCCATGTTGGTCCCTATGCTGAAGGATATGTTCAACCATTGGTTTGCCCAGGGTTCCATCCCTGGACAGGTGACCAAAGGTGTGATCACATTGCTGAGGAAAGGTCAACGGCATGGTGGGAGGGAAAACTTTGATGATTTTAGGCCCTTGACTCTGCTAAACACAGAGTTAAAGATTTTGGCAAAGATTCTTGCGAATCGCTTGCAGGTTGTCATCACTGACTTGATCGAACCGGACCAGACTTATGCTGTGAAGGGGAGATCGATTCAAGACAATTTGCACTTGATACGCTCGATCATAGAGGGGACAGAAGACGACGCCGAAGCCGCGCTGATCAGTTTGGATCAGTCCAAGGCATTCGATAGGGTCGACCATCGGTTCCTAGGATCTGTGCTAGAGGCCGCCGGATTTAATCCGGACTTCCGCAAGTGGATCTTTGTTCTGTATGACAGGCCGACGGTAGCGGTGCAGATCAACGGTAAGCTGTCGGAGTCATTCGCTGTCTCTCGGTCGGTGCGACAGGGTTGTCCGCTGTCGCCTCTGTTGTATGTCCTGGCGTTGGAACCCCTCCTTCGCAAGTTAAGGGACGAGGCGACTACACCAGTCCTGCGCGGAATAGCTCTCCCTGGAGGCACACGAGCCAGGGTTTCCGCGTTCGCCGATGACGTCACCGTGTTCGTGTCTTGCCTCACGGACGTTCAAGCGGTGGTCGAGGCGCTCGCTCGATACGAAGAAGTAACAGGGGCCATCTTCAACCGTAGCAAGTCTGTTGGCCTGCGGTTGGGGGCCTGGACCGGGGTAAACTCGCTTCCAGGTATTTTCAGCTGGACCGATGGACCGGTCCGCATTCTCGGTGTCTGGTTTGGACCGGGACTTCAGCTGGAAAAGAATTGGTCGGAAGTACAGTCTAAGGTCAAATCGTCAGTAAAGACTTGGATTGGAAGGAAATTGTCCTTGAAGGGTCGGGCGGAGGCGTGTGCTACATACGTCTTTCCGCTCATCCTTTACCGTTTGTCTGTACTTCCTCTCCCTGCAGAACGACTAACCCGCTTACAAGGGCGCCTCGATTCACTTTTGTGGAACGAGGGTAAGCATTATGTCTGCAGAGAGGTCTGTGTTCAAAATCCGAGCGAGGGAGACCTGGGTCAGCCCAGTCTCTTGTGTCATAGAAACGCCGAGAGATTGGCTTTCCTGGGTCGTTCGCTTGAAGGAGACGCTCCTTGGGTCCCTGTGGTTGAGAACTCGTTTCCCAACCTCAAACCCAACCCTTCGGTAGAAGGTCGTCGTAGACCGAAGGGGGAGTCCAAGTTCTTCTCCGAATGCCGAACCGCTCTTAGAGCTTTGCCGGGGACCAATGTCCTCGATCAGCCAAGGAAGAAACTGTATCGGGATTTAGTGGAGGGGACCGCGAAGGATCCACTTTGTAGGCGGTTGGGATGGTCGATGGAGGTTGTCCGTTCTCAATGGCGTTGGGCGCCGGGACGGGAGATTCTGAATAACTCGGAATTCTCCCTGACTTGGCGACTGGTCCGAAATGCGCTGCCCCTCTTCGACGTACTTTTCCGGTATAAAGAACATACCAGCCGCTTCTGTCCGTGCTGTGACGAACGCGAGCCCGAAACAATCGAGCACGCATTTTTTAGTTGCAGCCGGATACAGCCCCTATTAAGGTACGTCGAGGGGGTAACAGCTCGCATCGATGCCGAGTGTCTGCTCGATCTCGACGTAGGAACTTTTGTGTACAACATGGAGCCGCCGTTCCCCAGGGAGGAAAGTTTGGTTTTCCTGGCGATCCTAGCAGTAGCGCGCATGATCATTTGGATCGCGCGCCTCAAGTTGGTCCACGAAGGGACATCTGTTCCTGATCGGGATCTGATCGTTTACTTTAAACATTTGCTTAAAGTAAAGATCAGATGCGATTGGAAGAGGTTGCCTAGAGTGGAATTTGACAAGAGGTGGGTGCACAGCACTAGTTTGTGCATCCGTCGAGGAGCCAAGTTTCAATACGTGTTCCCTCCTTAGGCATGGCATGGGCGGTGCTGGGTCCTACGGAACCCATCCCGCCTAGGTTAGCATTATAAGTTCAGTAAAGTAACTCTTGACTGGTGGTACAAATGAGATCCTGTTCCTGATTTTATTTTTTGGTATTAGAGAACCTCTGAGTCTGCCCAACCCCCCCTGGTCCTCATCTTTATTTTCTGATGCCCCCGATCATCCCCCTACTCAGAGGTCACCTTCCTACCCCCTCCATCCGTTGCTTTATTTTCTCCCACCTCCATTAAGGCGACTTCCCCAAACCCCATTAGGGATGCTCTGCTTGTTTTCGGTTCCCCGGAAAACAGTGGGGGATCTAGCCACATAGAATAGTACAGGGGGGGGTCTTACTAACAACACATTAGTAGATTTTCCTGATTTTTGAAATGAACATTTTCATTAGTTTTTTCCCACTCCACGAACATTTTATGCCAATTAATTCAAGAACTCTTTCTAATGAAATCGAACTTTATTTTCTCACACATACACACACACACAAAAAAAAAAAAAAAAAAAAAATGCACACACAACATACAGAAATGAATATACAAATTGTACATAGTTAAATTTTACATTGAACGCTGGGGTTATTAGTTAGATTAGGATCCACAGAGTGATTGAGGTATTTTGGTAAATGTTGCCAGTCAAGAGTAAGACTTCAAAGTCTCATCTGTTACGTAGTCAAAAAGACCCTGTACCCTCCCCCTCCCAATTTCTTGTAGGGCCTTGTGCCTAATTTTGTTGAATTGAATTTTTTGTACGTTTTTTATGTTCAATTTTTTCTTTCTCAATAAAATATATAAACAAGATCAAAGTGTAGTATCTGTTCCGGCAGATGCTGCAAGCTATGACTAGCTATGACTAGCAAAGACCAGATGTGGGGGCAACCCCACATGCCTGACCTTTAACCAGCTCCCATTTCCCACCTCTCGGGAGCTGGTCCCCTTTTTTCCCTTCCCCCTCCCTTCACTCCCCACATTAAAAAGTGGCCTTGTGCCTAATTTGCTCGGTGGGGGAGCAAATAAATACCTTCCTGGACTTTTGGCCAAGATCAAATTGTAGTATCTGTTCTGTAGATGCTGCACTTAAGATAATTTGTACCAGTCAATGGAGGGGAAATCCTCTTTACTGGGACAATTATTTTTGGTAACCAGAGTGCCCCCTTTTTGCCTACTTTTAGGGGAGCTGGTTTTTACCCCACATTAAAAACGGCCTTGTGCCTAATTTGCTTTGGTGGGGAAGCAAATAAATACATTAAAGATGCATTAATTAGACATTTGATATAATGTTGTATCCTGTCGACTTATCCAATCTATTCCATAGTGGCGACGATGGAGAGTTGATCTGGAAATAAGTGCAATGAAAAAGCTCAGGAAATTACGGCCCTTTTTGCTGAATAGAACAAATTAACTTTCACCACAGACCTGATGGCACAATTATGTTGACACACCGGTTCTCACTGGTTAAGCAACATTGAACCTGGCCAGTACCAGATGGGTGACTATTTGGGAAGGCGAGACACTCTAAGTACCACAAGTGTTACAAATATGTGAAAAAAATATATAATTTGAGACAATAATTACTTTTAATATTATATAAAAAAAAAAGGTCGAGAGAGAAAATTCTGTTTTATCGCGTTTTATATTGTCGTCTGCTCTCAGTGAATTTGTAAACATCCGGAAAAAGAAAAAGAAAGAGAGAGAGAGAACATACGAAAATACAGCGAGGGGACGCCTATAAACTGTAAAGAAAGAGAGAGGGGGAGAGAGAAGATATGAAACTAGAGAGAGGGAAAGCTGCAGGCATCCGCCTCGCGTGTTATTGAGCGAGTGACACGAGAGAGATGCAGGTACATACAGTGAGAGAGGGGGCGCCAAAGAGAGAGAGAAAGGTATACCATTAGAGAGAGGGAAAGGAGCAGCGCAGGGAGGCGAGACAGTTACGATATAGCAGCCGAGGAGGAGAGTCGGGGAAGCGACATTGTTGGCGATGGTGACAGCATTTGTGGTGCTGACGACGGCGAAGAAATGAGCGATATATTTTGACGACAGAGAAAACGAAAAAAAGGCGATAATGAGGAATGACGATGTATCCAATGGACGAAGGAATGAAATTGTTTCAAAAGAAAGGAATGCGACAGAAATATTTAAAACCCGGCGCTGAGTGAGTCGATTGTTTATTTTTCTCTCTCTATATCTCTCTCTCATATATGAAAGCAACTACAAAAACAAAAACACAAAAAGGATATCCTTCCATTTTGGAGTTAAAAGCAGACGACAGGGTGTGAACTGTTTATTTCTTTTGCGCGGAAATTCTCTCTCGAATCTATTTCAAGTTTGTTTGTTCATCCAGTTACACATTCTCTTTTACTTTCGTTATAATATATTTTTATATATGTAAATAAAATTGTGTTAATTTTTCCATTGGCCTCGGTATTGTTACTTGGATGTGTTTTTCCTGTCTTGTGTTTATAAATGTCTTTCGAGAAAATGGATATATCCCTCCCGTACCTAAAAACCCGGGAAAACTAATTTCTTTTAAATAATTTTTTTTATATTTTGTGTTACAACTTTTACCCCTAGACATTCCGGGTCGTAACACAAGTAAAATACCAGGTTGAGAATCTGGCGGGTTGTATCCTTCTCTCGAGTGTAGATGGGACTCTCTTGAGCTGTGGTGGGCAGCCCATCCAGTGATGGCACCACAATAAAAAATACCCTTGATAGCGCTGGCTCAGAACACCTGCTTTGCTGAACACCGCTTCTCTGAACACCTGCTTTGCTGAATACTGCTTCTCTGAACACCTGCTTTGCTGAACACCTGTGTCTTTTTATCTCTGCTGTAACCTCAACTTAGAAAGCCGGCTTGGTCATTTGCATATTTTTATGTGGCTGCTGCTCCCATGTTAAACAGCCACTGAATGATGTAACAATGCAGATCAATGGCCACACACGTGGAAAATGACGATGGAAAGAACAAAGACCAAACACCCGTCTGTACGAAAAGACCTTTATTAATTGAATTATTTCTTTGATTGCTCACCAGCGATAACACACGGGTGCACAAATACACATTTGTTGTACAACACATGTGCTTCCTTCATTTACTGTTTTTTATTGTTGATGAAACTGCTACATTCTTTAAGTTTTTTTGTTTTTTTTTTACAAAGGAGTCACCTCTTATCAAGGCTAAGAGACTACTTGAGGATAAGGGTTAATGAATGTACGGAAGTCATTGGGACAATATCGTAGTAATTGTTAGAAGGGGGAATTTGGTATAATTTGATGACTCATCTAGCCAAAAATATTATCAAACATTTCCCGCGCTCTCTGTCAGTGCTGAAATCTAAACGTGGATCCCATGAACAAAACTTCTTTCCTAGAACTTTCCACCTATGGAATTCTGTTCTGCTGGTTTGCTTTCTGGCTGACTACAATATTGTCTTCAAGTCCAATGTAAACAAATTCTTATTGAACACTTCTCTTAAATAATCTAATTATACCAAATTTCCCAATGATTACCATACACACATTATCCCTTATCCTCGAATGGCCTCCAGGCCTTGATATGAGGTGATCCTTTTGTAAAAAAAAAAAACTTAAGGAAACAACTGAACAAGAACCTGTTTACATTAGACTTGAAGACAGCCTTATTGTAGTTAGCTGGAAAATTCCACAGGCAAGCAGTTTTAGAAAAGAAGCTTTGTTCGTGGAATCCACTTTAGGTTTAGAAGCAGATAGAGAGTTGGGGAAATTATTGGAGCTATATTACAATGAGGTATCCAAACATTGAATTGATGAAGACCACTAGAGTCAAATGAGCTGAAACAAAGGAAGCAGGAAATAGATCAGACAATTCTGAGGAACACATGTCATTATAATATTTGTAGAAAAGACTGAGACTAGCAACATCACGTCTGTGAAAGAGAGTGGTTACAGGGAAAAAGTAAGGGGTGGGAGGCTGATCAAATTTTAGATACATTTAAAAGCTACCTTTGAAATGATCCTCTTAATTAACAAAAATGAGTTAACTTGACTTATCCTTTACCTTTCTTTTTTTTTTCAGAGTAAATGTGCAAAACACAATTATTACGCATGATCAATTCTTAAAAATTATACAACAGCATTAATTAATTGAAATTCTTAGAAAGAAGCTACTGGAATATGAAGCTGTATGACAATAAGATATTAAAACAGTGAATTGATGAAGACCACTAGACCAACGAGTTAAACGGGCTGGAACAAAGGAAGCAGAGAATAGATCAAACAATTCTGAAGAACACATACCATAATAGTATTTGTAAGAAAAGACTGAGACTAGCAACATCACGTCTGTGAAAAAAAGGGTTACAGAGAAGAAGAAATCGTGGAGCCAATTAAATTGCAGATGCGTTTGTGTACCTTTCCAAGAACTCTCAGGAGTTTTATTCATATAACTAAACAACCAATCACAGCCACTAGACAATGAAACAATGCAAAAGACACACGTAAAATGCAATGATCAACAATTTGTTTATTGTAATAATTGTTTATTGAAATGTTACACAATCAATCCAAAGGGTGCAGAGAGTATTCGAATCTTATTGCAGCAAAATCCCACCTATTCACCATAGAGGTCCTTAGATACCGGTAAGTTTTCTACTCTAATACCATCTTCTCTCGGACTGCAAGACTTTGAAATTCCCTTCCTGCTTCCTGACTCTACTTCTACACAGAAATCTAAATGTAACGCAAAGTGAAATGATAAGGTAATTAGAAAGCTTAGCGACAGAAAAGTGATGGTGGTTAAGTGGTTAATGACATGGACTGACAACCTAGGTGTTCTAAGTTCGAATCCAGTTCATTCCACAGAAACACTTTTACTTAGGGATGTTGGACACGTTCATGTAGTCCTTTCGATAAATCTAATATATAAACAGCTATATGTCTGTCTGTCTGTCTGTCTTCATATTTTCAAACCCTCTGAAACTAAAAGTCGCAGAGTGGCGCCAGGGGCCTCAAATAATTGCATTTTTTACGGACCGTTCTTTTATGGGTTTTTAGCTGATTAAAATAGTTCTTAAGCAGTCAAAAATGGGTCAAAATTAAAAAGAATCGTTATACATTTTGTACATTCATCTTAGTTTATTTTTAATTTTTTTAATTTTAATCGGTTCATATATGTGCCACATTGGTACAGTGGTAACGTCACCAGAATGTTACAGTTTCGATTCTAGCTGATGGCGCCTAAATACTTTTTTTTTTTAACTTTTGAAATCACAACTCTATAATAATATGTACGAAATATGGACAAATTAAAATATCATATTTAAGCGTATTTTAAGCCCGGGCAAAGTCCCCCCCCCCAGCTAGTACCTGATATTCTTTTAGAAAGAATTTGTAGAATAAGTGATGAGAAATATCCATTCTAACAATTAAAAACAACTTTATTGGTTACCTTTGTTTGTAAGAGCATAGAGAAATGTTAGTTGCGGAAGAAATCCGATGTGTATGGATGGGGACCAAAAATTACGCAGTCCTGTCGGAAGAAAATGTTTATACATGCATATTAGAGTAAGAGCCATGAAGGAGTCTTAGTCGACTCCTAATCAAAGGTTCTGTTGCGTCCCAAGAAAGAAGTTGGGATAGCTCCGAGCTGGCTAAAGATGTTGTCAGTTTGGTTGGTTGTTTTGTTTTACGACATATCAACCCTTTTCAGTTTATTTAATGCAGAATCCAGTGATTTTGAAGAACAATTTTTTAATAGAGTATATATATATTTTTTTTAAAGTCGGTTTCTATTTAACCCATGGTTGGAACCCTAACAAGTACTACCAGTCCGGGTCAGAGTGGACCTGGGAGCAATGGCAATTAAAGGGTGGCTCCACACTCCCCAAAGCCTGCAAGCTGGGACCTCACCATCGGATATAGTTTAAGGTCATAACCAGGACCGTTATCAGTTTGAGAGCAGAAATGAGAGAGAGAGAGAGAGAGAGAGAGAGAGAGAGAGAGAGAGAGAGAGAGAGAGAGAGAAAGAGAGAATGAGAAAGAGTTGTTATGCGTTTAACCTTTTTATAAACTTTTTCACCTGAAAGATGACCTCTCTGATTGGACAAGTGCAAAGGGAAGTTGACTGCTAAAGCCAATCACTACAGATTTTATAAAGCAAAGAAATTGAAAATCTCAAACTGTTCTAAATTCTTAATAGAAAGATATCAGGGAAACGAATGCCAACAAAAATCATCATGAATGATGCTCAAGCAACAACAACAGCAACAGTAACAACAACAATGACAAGAACAAGAAGAACAACAACAACAACAACAACAGTTATATTCTCAGATGCGAGAATATAATGCACTAATATGCTAATGGTGAAAGATATATCAATATTGATGCAGCAAACCAAATGATCATATCCAGCATCCTCATCGACGAGGTATCTTCAATAAGTTTTCAGATTTTTTTGTTTGGCTACGTTGCTTGATAATAAACTCTTGTCTCCTTCGAAGTAATCTCCTCCGGCTGCAATGCACTTGTTGTACCGTTCCAACAATTTCTGGAAGGCCTTGTGGAAGTCTTCTGTGTGAGCGTGTTAATGGCCCTCGCCACAAACCTTTTCATCTCCTCAATTGTCTCATAACGACAGCTTCTAAGGTTTTCCTTGAGCTTAGGGAATAACCAAAAGTCACAGGGAGCAAGATCCGAACTATGGAGAGGATGATGAACTGTCTTAGTGCCCATTTTTGTCAAATAGTCTGTGACAAAAAAGGAGTTGTGGACTAGTATATTTCAGTTCCTCATGTCGTATGTTGAGACTGTGCACACACATGAACACACACACACACACACACACACACACATGACAGTCAGTAGCCAAATGGGGGTGGGTGAAGCTGTCAAAACTGATGTCACCGGAGGTGAATAGGTCAAGTAATTGACTCTCACAGTTGTCGGAACGAAACATCTGCTAGGGAACAGCTCGTATA
>NC_136498.1:123315781-123328281 GCF_053919585.1 Euprymna scolopes | reverse complement strand
CTTTTAAATGTACTTGTCTTGTGAATACGATTGGCGTCTTAACATTAACTCATCATCATCATCATCATCATCATCATCATCATCATCATCATCATCATCATCATCAGCAGCAGCAGCAGCAGCAGCAGCGTTGGTGGGGTGGGGGGGTGAGCTGTGTAATCCGTCAAAACGTTTCCCTCCTCATGGTGGGTTATCTTACCAAAGTTGGTAGCTCTATGGGGGACGGTATGAGCATGCATACGGCTCCCTTTCGGGCCCTGTCCCCGTTGGGGTGTGTGTGTGTGTGGGGGGGGGGGGCGTATGACTTTCTCATACCCATTTTTTTTATCCTTGCTACCTCTTCTATCATTGTATATGGTCAGTTTAGTATAATATTAAACCATACAGGAGCCTATTCGTGTACACACACACACACACACACACACACACACACACACACACACACACAGAGAGGCTTTGAACTATATATATATATATATATATATATATATATATATATATATATATATATAGGATTCAACATTTAGCGTTTAAAATCTTTCTTGCCAATAAAATCCCAATACAGGAATAACTATTAATAAATTGCATTTCATATTTAGAAATATTATTAACTAGCAGGAAGATTCGACGTTGCCCGGGGTTGAATAAGGATTAACAAATATTTCACACTTCCAATATTTATTGCCATTGCAATCGGTGAAATTTTTAAATTTTTAAATTTTTGTCTAGTCAAGGGCTCACGATAGTGCACGCGGAGGAAGCTTCATATGTCTCCCTGCAGTGATTTAGTCCACAATACATTGTAACCGACATTACACTGTAGAGAACCTACTGTTGATTTTATAAAAAATACTTTTTATATTATGGTTAGAATTAAAGATTTAAATTCAAAAGTCAAGTATCATGTTTCAATTGTGCTCTAAAAGAAAACATTCATTTCGAACGCGTCTCTGTCTTCTCAAAGAACCTACTTTTGGGCATTTCTGCTTACGAGGTGATAAAACTTCTGAAATGCACTTGTGATGTCCCTTCTTTAATAGTATTTTTTGGCTTTTTGATACTTATCAGAGGCGTTCTAATATTTAACCTATTTAAAAAAGACTCCAAGACACAAGCCGTTTTGGAGACCATAGGGAACGAAATCACGCACACACATAGACAAAGTGTCTTTTGTAGAGATAGAGATAGAGATAGAGATTGACAAATAGATAAAAAAAAAAAAAAATGAAGCAGTAATTTGAATCACATGTATATGTCGACCGGAAGTGGATGTTACGTGACCAAAATTAAAAATGAAAAAATACCGCTTTCGCACACATGGCGCCTAGCATTACTTCTGTTCTGACAAAAGAAAAAAAAAAAAAAATTGAAAAAATAAAAAACTATCACTTACAGAAATAATTAAAAAGGGAGCATTTGTAAATCTATATGATTAATACGTCTTTCAAGCCTAAATATATATTAACCAATAACGTGTGTTAAAACGTACAAGCCACGCCTATAATCCAATATAAAAAAAAGAAAAAGAAAAACGATCATATTTTGTACAAAAAGACGCTCCAAACGAAAACAAAATGTTTAAAAATAGGAGTCACGTAACCCCTATAAGCAAAAATCATTTTTTTTTTTTTTGCAATGAAAATAAATTTGGACGATTTATAAAAATCGGAATTTCCACACACTTCCGGTCTCTCGATTCCCAGTGACACGGTCAACACATGACAGGTGTAGAAATTAGAGGGAAGCCTTCCACTTAACTGACATTAATTTTTAATTTTTGCATATATGTCTTCCAGTGCTTGTCTCTTTCCATCACAATACTAAGCCAAACTTATCTCGTTTTATCTCTGTTGTGCCCTTTTTTGCGTCTGAAGTACACGACTCTCAGAATGAAGGAGGATTTGACTGGTTGAAGACCACATTGAAAAGAGGACTACCAATAGTAAGTGCCTGTGGATTAGTAAAAAAAAAAAAAATCCCTTGCGCAATGAAATGGGACTATTTTAGAACACAAGGGAGACAATTCATTGTCACATTAAACAAAGGGAGATAATCCATTTACGACAAAAAAGTAACTATAATAATGCTGTTTTATCGAGTTAAATTGTAACATACGTCATCATATGATTAAAAACTTATTTAACGTATATACATAAGAGGAGAAGCGTGTATTGTGTAACCCATGTCCAAGATTCCAAGATTGATTTTCTTCATTCCTACGCCAAATGGTTACAGTTATTGTGCATATGAAAATAGTTCCATGATATTACTACTCCCCTCCCTTATCAGATAGAAAGGAAAAGATTGTTCAGATAATTATTTTGTACAGTAGTATATTTATTGTTTATATCTTTTTGACTTATGTATTTCACGGCCACTTATTGTTGATTGTTTTGGGAATTAACTTTTGTCAGATATTGTTTCTGCTAGTGTATCCAGTTTGTAATGAGGTGATGTGATCATTGAAATGTCCCCGTTTATGGGTGGATGTAATTGAATACGTTGGTATTATGTGTATTCGGTAAAGTAAGACGTTTCCATACTGCTGGTTTCCCTCTACCAAATAAATAGGTCCAGAAAGAAAACCAACGTTCAATGAAATGTATCTATATGAAATGGAAGAGAACAGGAAACTTAAATGAAGAAAAAAATATTTGTTCAAACTCCTGCTTTCCCACGACTAAATACAACTGAAATTTCCACCGTCCGTTCTCTCTCTCTCTCTCTCTCTCTCTCTCTCTCTCTCTCTCTCTCTCTCTCTCTCTTTGCTGTCGAAACAAGAACTGCCGTTGTACTTCCAGCTTTTCCTTTTCATAACAGTTTCTGCCCTCTTATGCAAATCAATGCCACATGTATATAACCGAGCCGTCTACAAATGAAGATTTTTTGTCTTTCTCTTTCCCTCCCTCATTCCACCATCCGACAAGAGAGACGCGCACCTGTTTGTGTGAGTTACTTTATTGTATTCACTATGTAATCAATTTATTTAATTACATTTTAGACTACAATAGATGTTTTATTTGCTCTTATTTTGACCCTGTTTCGCCTTTTTGAAGATGGTTGAAAAATGTACGATCTCAGTTCTGCACGTTTACTCAGAACTGTTGCGCATTTCCATTTTCTTATTTGGTTATCCATCATGCGTTGTGTAGAGTTGTAAGCCATTTTTAGTCTCAGAAAAGTTTCCGATGGTTAGTTGTTCTACACAAGTCCTGGAGGTGACTGGTTCTCAGTAGACAGAACAGTTTCCGATGGTTAGTTGCTCTACACAAGTCCTGGAGTTGACTGATTCTCAGTAGACAGAACAGTTTCCGATTGTTAGTTGTTCTACAAAAGTCCTGGAGGTGACTGATTCTCAGTAGACAGAACAGTTTCCGATGGTTAGTTGTTCTACACAAGTCCTGGAGGTGACTGATTCTCAGTAGACAGAACAGTTTCCGATGGTTAGTTGTTCTACAAAAGTCCTGGAGGTGACTGATTCTCAGTAGACAGAACAGTTTCCGATGGTTAGTTGTTCTACACAAGTCCTGGAGGTGACTGATTCTCAGTAGACAGAACAGTTTCCGATGGTTAGTTGTTCTACACAAGTCCTGGAGGTGACTGATTCTCAGTAGACAGAACAGTTTCCGATGGTTAGTTGTTCTACACAAGTCCTGGAGGTGACTGATTCTCAGTAGACAGAACAGTTTCCGATGGTTAGTTGTTCTACACAAGTCCTGGAGGTGACTGGTTCTCAGTAGACAGAACAGTTTCCGATGGTTAGTTGCTCTACACAAGTCCTGGAGTTGACTGATTCTCAGTAGACAGAACAGTTTCCGATGGTTAGTTGTTCTACACAAGTCCTGGAGGTGACTGATTCTCAGTAGACAGAACAGTTTCCGATGGTTAGTTGCTCTACACAAGTCCTGGAGTTGACTGATTCTCAGTAGACAGTTCCCGAGTTGGAATCCACAGAGTAAAAGATTCTTCCCGTGTTGACACGAAGAAAACATGTGCGAAGTTGCTACAGAAAAGGTTTAATTTTTGTGGAGCAATTCTGATTTCTGATTGGTTGGTAGCAGAACGTGAATTATTTTGATTAGTCAGTTCATAGCAGCATCGTTTATAAATAGAATCTCCCGATTGTGCGGAATCATACCCCCATTACTCGTGATGGGGATGGTCTTCTAGCGGCTCTGGCTGCAAGGAGACAGGGTAGAGTACTCGTCAAGGATTCGTTCTTGACACTCAGCCCGACAGGTGAGGGGCCAAGAACCGGTCCAGCACATGTCGGACTGAGGTACATCGCCTGGGTAATACCCAGGATGTCCACCCTCCCAGGCCTTGCCACTGGGCTTTCCAGTGGGGCAAGTTTATTGCTTGTCGTCTGAGGTGCCTCGATCGAAAATGCCGACGGGTTTACTCAGGCAATTTTTAGGGGAGCTTGCTTAGCTCCCCACTTTCCGGCCTTGTACCAAATATTGCAGTGGTGGGCAGCAATTAAATATCTACCTCCATTACAGTTCAAAAATATTGCAACAGTACGATCTCAGTTGTGCGCATTTATTCAGAACTATTGCAGGTTTCCATTTTCTTATTTGCTTATCCATCACGTGTACATATTATCCATCACGTGTACATATTATCCATCACGTGTACATATTATCCATCACGTGTGCATATTATCCATCACGTGTACATATTATCCAAGGATGCGTACTAGTAAATCAGGAGCTTTTCAGTCATGATACATCCTCTTCATATCCTATGTTCTAGTTTTTCATCGTTATGCTCAGAGTTGGGAAATCTTGATTATGGAATTTTCGCAATTATGTTCGATCTCTAAATGTGATTGTTTAAAAGTTCAACTGGGCTTGGAAGTTTATGGTTTGTTGTTCGTAAGGATTGCTAAGTTAGAATCTCTTCCTGCTTGCTTTACCTTAGTTTACGTTCTTTTGATTGTTTGAATTTGTCGTTCAATAAAACCGTTTGATCTTGGCATTTATGGAGATAATGTTAGGTGATCGAATTGCCATTGTTGAGCAAATTCTTAGAATACTTCACTGGAATATTGTAGTTGATGGCAACTAACAACTCCGCTGGGAATATCAGATTCGGAGAAAATCAGTTTCATTGCTGAGATGACTATATTACTTGGAGTCAGGCCAGACATTTTCTGCATAATTCAAATAGCGCGAACTGTGGCAATTCCACACGGAGACTAATTCATATGTAATATATTGATGTTGGCATTCTGTATATGTTCAGCGTGAATGGAGATGCTCTGATATTATTGTAGCTCTTTTATTAAAACTGCAAAAGTATTTATCTAAGCTAGTAGGGACGCCCGGCATAGCCCGGCATAGCTCGGCATAGCCCGGCCGTAAAGTATCCTTTAATATAGTATTTTAATTCTTGCAAATTTCGTATATATTACTATGGAGTTAATGTTCTATCGATTTGTATATATTATGAAGTTGCGATTTCAAAAATAAAAAAAATATATCCATATGACTTATGCATTGAATTGAAAACAAAACTTATGAATATATATATTTATATATATATATATATATATATATATATATATATATATATATATATAAATGAAACATCTGATTTGTTCAAAATCGATAAAACCATATTTCTGCATTACCAATTCAATTGAAATTTTCAGACAGTCTATCTGTTGAGTCGAGGAATGTTTTTATGTTATTATAATAAATTAACATTGCAAATTATAAAAATATTAAATAAAATAAAAAATATGTTTTCGTAAGTGCGAGACTGTCCGCCATTTCATTTCCGGTAGAAATGACCTTTTCACTTAAGTCACCACGAGTTGATAACTTTCAAATTACAAGATTTCATTATCTGTTTACTCCTTTTTTTAATTTAAATTAATTTGTTCATCTTACTTTTTCATTTTTAAATTCATTTGTTTATCTTAAGGCGTTTCACTACGTTTTAATTGTTTAGTTTTTTCCACGGCATCTAACGACATCTCGATTTCCAAGAATCCATTTATTTTGCTTAAAGCTTTTCCTCAAGTCTACCTAAAATAAATTTGTCTAATTCTTAATTTTTTATGTTATTGAAAAAAAAAAAAAAAATAGCACCCATTTATTTTCTAGCGAATTCATTTGCTGTTTTTATTGAAAACTTTTTCCCCCCGGATTTTTGATAAAATTTTACATTAAGGCCCGTCTCACGTTCGTATGTAACAAAATATTTTTTTGTAGATTTTGGAGTGCTAAAAACGAGTCTGCAATCCGTTACCGTCGCAAAAATAGTTTTCATGTCTAAGACACTTTCATTCGATGCTAACTCGTTATTATTCCTTATTTTGCTGATTTTCCTATTGTTGGAGCTAATTATAGTGTTAGTTAAGTTGTTTGACGTCGAGAAAGATAATTTTACTGAGTTTCTATTTATTATTTTGCTTAATCTATTCTCTGGGAGGGGGGAGTTTTTATCGATTATTCCGTAGAATTCCCTAGGTATATTATTTTTGATATGCTCGCTGAACGGCGGATTGAACCAAACCTGTCTCTTGCGTCTATTTCTCTTATTAATTGTACCCCCTCATCATTACCTGTTCTGTCGTCCCATTCTTTTGATCATTATCAAACGTATCCTTATTCATCTTTGGTTTCTTTCTAGCTCTTATTGCCATGTTATACGAAATTATACGATATATATATATATATATATATATATATATATATATATATATTTGGTTCCCCCCCCCAAATATATATATTTGAATTCCGATTTCAAAATAAGCGTTTGTTGCCTAAAGAGGTCTCTAGTTACTAAACACTAGAAGACCGAAACATGCTCAGAACAGTGTAGCAACAAATCAATGCTAATGTAAAGACAAATTGAAAATGTAACTAGCTCAACTTCCGTATTGAGCACTCTTGTATTAATCTCGTTATATTTCATTACTTACTCTACTTTTGAAAAAATAGCAACTTCAATATATATATATATATATATATATATATATATATATGAGAGAGAGAGAGAGAGAGAGAGAGAGAGAGAGAGAGAGAGAGAGAGAGAGAGAGAATATATTTCACAGCTGTTCTGTTTTTAAATCTCCGAAACAAGTATATGGTAGAGTCCCCGCTTTCCCGTTTTTCCCGTTTTTCCCGTTTTTCTATCTAAAAAAAACAAAAAATTTAGTTAAGGTTTTCTTTTTCCTTTTTAACCCTTATATAGTTGAATTCTCTTTTATAATTGTAGACTTTTTAGCGCTAAGTCTTTTTATTTTAACAAAATTAGTTAATTTTTTTTTTATAGTTATATAGTTGAATTTTATTTTGTAATTGTAAACAATTGTATTGACGTCGGATTATCTAGGTAATAAGTCTGCGATAGGTTAAATTTATTTATTTATTTTATTTTTTCCAGGGAATTTTTTCTTTTAATTTTTGCATATTCTTTACTCAAAGCTTCTTTAGACCACCCCACACACCGCACGCGCATATATATATATATATATATATATATATATATATATATATATATATATATATATATATATATATATATTTACACAGTGATCACCACTTATCAAGGCCCGGAAGCCACTCAGGGATAAGGGTTATTGCAAGTACATTACGTTAGTGAGGAGATTTGCTGAAATGTTTACTTAAGGGGACGGTTCATTAGGAATTTGTTAACATTGGACTTGAAGATATCCAAGTTGTAGTCCGGAGGGAAGCATGCAGCCGGAACAGAGTTCCACAGGCGTGCAGTTCTAAGAAAGAAGCTTTGTTCATGGAATCTGCGTTTTGATTTAGGCACAGATATAGAGTGGGGGAAATTTTTCACAGTGGATTCAGCTAGACGGGTGTTTTTCGTGAAAGATTGGCGAGGGGGACCAGAGATTGGAGTTCAGACGAGCATCTGCCATGGAAATACCGATAAAATAAGGACAGGCTCGCAACGTCTCTTCTGTGGGAGAGAGGTTGCAGGGAAGAGAAAAGGGCATCCCCCACTAAGCCACGAAGTCTATTTTGTACTCTGTCAAGGCAGGATAGGCTGTTTTTAGCAGCTCCTGCCCAGATATGGCAACAGCATTCCATCCTTGGACGTACTTGGCTTTTATATAGATAGAGAATTGCATCCGTAGTGAGATATCTTCTGGAGCGGTAGAAGGATCCCACCATCTTTCCAGCGACCTTGGCAACAGACTTGATGTACGTGTTCCATTTCAGATCAGGAGTAAAGGTCAAACCCAGAAGCTTGTCAAAACACGGGGCCTCACCCAGACGAGAGCCATCCATCACAATTGATGCCAGATGGGGATCAGAGCGTTGATGATGTAAGGATAGCAGTTTGGTTTTGGATGCATTAAAGGTTACCAGCCACATCTTCCCCCACTGAATCACGCGCTCGAGATCAGAGGAGAGAGAATCAGAGAGAACTTTGTCATTTACAGCCTTTGATGTGTTGCCGTAGATGGTCGTGTCATCAGCATAGATGTCAACGAATGATTTAAGTATGTGTTTAGGGAGGTCATTGATGTAGATCACGAAGAGAGTTGGGCCCAGGATTGACCCCTGAGGGACTCCAGCATTTATATTGCAGGCCTCTGATTTTTGTCCATCGACCACTACTATTATGAGCCTATCGGAGAGAAATGATTTAATGATTGAGAAAACATTTCCAGTTATACCGTAGCTGGAAATCTTGTTAAGTAGACCCTTATGCCATACCTTGTCGAAGGCCTTTGATATGTCAAGAGCAATTGCCCTAGAAAGGAAGCCTTTGTCAAGAGATTCACTAATCCTGTGGGATATAACCGTCAGCACATCTGCGGTAGATCTTGCAGAGCGGAAACCATATTGTGTGTCACTGAGAAGGTTATTCCTGCTGAGGTGGTTGACTATATATATATATATATATATACTGGATTTTAACATTAACATTATATATATATATATATATATATATATATATATATTTATATATATATATACTAGATTTTTAACATTATATATATATTTATATATATATATATGTATATACTAGCAAAAGTACCCCCCACGCGCATATATATATATATATATATATATATGTATATATATATACTAACAAAAGTACCCCCCACATGCACATATTTATATATATATATATATATATATATATATATATATATAAATATATATATATATATATATATATTTATATATATATATATATACTGGATTTTTAACATTATATATATATATATATATATATATATATATATATATATACTAGCAAAAGTACCCCCCACATGCACGCATATATATATATATATATATATATATATATATATATATATATATATATATATATATATATATATTGATTTAAAGGTTATGAGGGGGTTTTGAAGCATGAAAAACGATGTTACTCTTGTATTTAATATTTTTATTGATATTTTTACTGGATTGTAACATTATATATATATATATATATATATATATATATACTAGCAAAAGTACCCCCCACACGCGCATATATATATATATATATTCATATATATATATATATATATATATATATATATATATATATATATATATATATATATATATATATATATATATATATATATATATATATATACTAGCAAAGTACCCCCCACATGCACGCATACATATATATATATATATTTATTTATATATATATATATATATATATATATATATATATATGTATATATATATATATATATATATTGATTTAAAGGTTATGAGGGGGTATCAAAATAAAAATGAAGTATTGTAATCAAGATCGCTTGAAATAAAAAAAATAAAATATTGAATACAAAAAGTAAAATCGTATTCTTATTTGAAATCACTATTATAGAAGCATATTGGCTTTTTAACATTATATATATATATATATATATATATATATATATATATATATATATATATTATATATATATATATATATACTAGCAAAAGTACCCGTCTTGACTGGATTCAAAAACAGCCTACAGAAAATGACTTTGATTTATAAAAGTATGACAGGTTATGAAAAGGAAGGGTTGTAAAGAGATAGCTTCGAATTTGGGGGTATCCTAAACCAAAGCAAAATATGATGAAAGTAAAAATAAAATAGATAAGCCCCATAATTTATTATACCATACTTGTTCACACTGAAACACTTATCACAATATATTCTGTGGATCTATATTTAAAAAAAAACCTTGTGAAACTTTGTGACATATTTCCATTCTATGGAGGTCAGGTGCAAACGAACATCCCATAATTTTATTATACAATATTTTTTCAAACAGAAACATAATTATCAAAGTATACTGACACAGTTAGATATTAAAACTCTTTATTAAGTTTGTGCCTATTTCCATTCTATGGAGGCCAGGCACGAACGCAGACCCCACAATTTTATTATACCATCCCTATTTAAGTTAAAACATACTTATCAAAGTATTCTTATGTACATCTATATCAAGAACACTTGTAAAGGTTTTTTTTAATTTTAAAATTTTTTTATTTCCGTACTTTGTGGACCAGGCGCGAACGCAGACCCCACAATTCTAATGAATCACTGTTCTACCAGATCAAACATACCCATTCCTGTTTCTCGATACATTTTCTATCATTATATGTAATCATCTTTTTTTTTAAAATAGTCAACCATATAGGAGCCTATTCGTGACCACACACACACACACACACACACACACACACACACACACACACACACACAAACACACACACACAAACACACACACACACACACATACATTCAGCTTTATATATATATTTATGCGCGTGTGTGTGTTTGTTGTGTGTGTATATATATGCATATGTGTAATTGTATGTATGTATGTAATCATTGCAATCATCATGTACGTAACCCAGTACTACCTGCCTCATGGTCGGGTCACCGGCGACTAAACTGGTTCCCCCACCAGACTTGTTTGGTGAGGAGGGCGGCTAGTCTCCCTGAAGGATTAAAAACAAGACCTTCCAAAGGGCGAATGAACTCTTTTTCTGGGTCAACGGCCAACTAGCACCGTGTATATTTGTGTGTGTGTGTGTGTGTGTGTGTGTGTGTATTTATATATATATGTATATATATGTATGTATATATATGTATGTATATATATGTATATATATGTATCTATATATACATATTTGTATGTACCTATATATGTATGTACCTATATATGTATGTATCTATATATATGTATATATGTTTATGCATATATATTTATTGTTCATATATGTATATATGTGGTGTATGTGTGTGTGCCTCTGTATGTGTGTATTTATATATGTGTATATATGTATGCATATATATGTATATATGTATATAGATATATATGTATATACATATATATGTATATATATATGTATATATGTATATATATTATTGTCAGGTCATGTCATATGCTACTGGTACCATGTAACCCAGTACTACCTGCCTCATCGTCGGGTCACCGGCGACTAAACTGGTTCCCCCACCAGACTTGTTTGGTGAGGAGGGCGGCTAGTCTCCCTGAAGGATTAAAAACAAGACCTTCCAAAGGGCGAATGAACTCTTTTTCTGGGTCAACGGCCAACTAGCACCGTGTATATTTGTGTGTGTGTGTGTATATGTGTATTGGGGTGGAGAGGGCTCCCGTAAGCCGTGGTGAAGGCAACCTTTCTATGAGAAGCAAATCTCTGATTTAAAAAACCATAAAGCGGGAGACCAGTACCCGCATTAAGCTGGCCCGCAGTTTAATTTGTTGCTGGCTATCTTGCTCTTGCTTGTTGCTGGATCTCAACATTTTGAACCGAGAGAAAGATTTAGCTGTCGTACAAAGCTAAGACCCTGTAACATCATCTTTGTATAGATACTCTCTCAGGCATTTGGGCTCATGAATTTTAAATGTCTGAGGGAGTGGCACTCGTCTGACAAGAGACGTTGCAATCATCATGTATGTATTTTATCTTTCTTCTCATTTCATTTGGCGTCTGTTAATAACTCCTGCTGATAATTTAATTCTTAAGTAATAACTTGTACATTTCAGTTGATCTCTTTTTTGTTTTAAATTTTGGCGCCTTTCAACGTCATCTTGTCTTTGTCATTTTGACATTGGCTTTTCTATTTTAAAATTAATTCAATCATCATTAATCTTTTCTTCTTCTCCTTCACTCATTTTTATTAATTTAGTCAGTCAAGTTTTAAATTTCTTCCATTTTTTTACGTATATCTTATCTTTCTTTTAATAATATTATTGGAATTCATTCCATTTTCCTTGTACCTATTTGTGAATTATTCCACGGATTTCTGCCTTTTGGATTATTTTGGACCATCTTCTAATTACGCGATTCCCTTGGATTTTACTTGTGCGAATGGAAATTTTACCAATTTTCTTGGATTCTGCATTTTTGGATTTTACCGTCATTGGATACTTTACCCTTCGCCAGACTATCCATTCACGTGAAATAACTTTTTTCTTCACCCTATTCCCTCTGCTTCACTTTTTGTTATCAAGT
>NC_136498.1:123273281-123313281 GCF_053919585.1 Euprymna scolopes | reverse complement strand
CATAATACATACATACATACATACATAATACATATATACATACGTACATACATACTTACATACATAATACATACATACATACATACATAATACATACATACATAGTATATAATACATACATAATACATGCATATATACATACGTACATACATAATACATACATACATAATGCATACATAATACATACATAAATAATACATACATACATACATAATACATAATACATAATACATACATAACACATACATAATACATACATATATACATACGTACATACATACATACATACATACATACATACATACATACATACATAATACATACATATATTTAAACAGACAGGTGAGATTTATTATAGATGGATGGTTGAATACTGTGTATTTGTGCTAATTCCTACATTAAATACTAATCCCTATAAATCTCTTTAAATCATTAACTGTGTTGTGTTGGAATAATTTGTACCAATAATTTTGTATGCACATGTATATATTTATTATATTTTTATTCTGGTTCATGAGTTATATTTGCAGTATTTTGTACTTTTATTAAACTTGGTTTCGTACATTTTGATATTCGTAGGAAACTGCCATTAATTTTTAATAAAAAGCATAAATGACGTCATGGAATCAAGCGCGAAAGTCTGCCTTTTCGAATCCTGCCGACCAGGAGAGTGAACTTGCGCTTCATTACTTGGCATGGACAAAGCTTCCTGAGTCTTTCCTTCTGGAAGTACAACCGGACAAGAAAACACCGGTCGCGATGAGGCTAACACTTAAAACTTTTGAGAGAAATAAATTTGGAGTAATTTCAAAACCTTTAAACTTACAGTTTAAAAAAAGGCAAATAACTACAGTCTATCTTCAAGCTTGTAAATACGTTCCATTGAATTCATTGTGTGCATGTTTTTGGAAGTACTCGTTCTTAATTTTCATTTTAATGTTTGTCGTTCGTTGAAAAATGACAAACAAACTTTTTATTTAAAAAAAAAAAATCCAAGCGTCTGTAAATCATATTAATTGGACTTGTTTTTCGTCGATTCGTACGTTGAGTTATTTTTATGGAAAGGGACAGACCCCCAGTAATTAAAGAAAGACGTAAATTGAATTAAAAATAATATTTATTATAAGGAAAAGGCTAGAATTGAACACCGCATTAAAAAGTTATTTTGGTATTTTTTTCAGATTAGGTTCACCTCCACAATTTTGTTTTAAATGACAACTTTTAAAGGTTTTCGACTATGCTGAATGCGAAAATTGCATTGAAATTTTGCAGAAATAATTAGTTATCGAGATGTAAAAAGTTGTATTATGCATTGTATTCTTTGGCGGCCATCTTTTTTACGCGCGTGCAGTGTCAGTCATAGATGAGTAGATTTGTTTATGGCGCGCGCACGCGCTTAAAAATGGCCGCCAAAGAATACAATGCATAATACAACTTTTTATATCTCGATAACTATTTATTTCTGCAAAATTTCAATGCGGTTTTCGTATTCAGCATAGTCGAAAACCTATAAAAGTTGTCATTTAAGAGAAAATTGTTGAGGTGGACTTAATCTGAAAATTTACCGTTATTTTTTGTACTATTGTTTTGCGTTTTTTTTTTTTTTGGTTTTGAATGCGTGTAAAGGGAAACATTTGTAAATAAAAATTTTTTTCTTCATTTCAAAACAAGACATCTTTCTACTTTATTCGTTTGCTCACCCTTCTATTTTATCCTTTTATTTTTTGTGCAGTTTATTCGTTTCATGTCGAATTTATTTGAAAACAGATAAATTTCAACTGTGCATACCTCATCATAGTAAAGATCCACGCAAAAATTTACCCCGATCGGTTCAATAGTTTTTGAGAAATCTTCTAGAGTGAATATGGTATTCTTGTGCCAAATCCTATTAATCAGAATTGTGCATCAAACAGATAACATAACACATACTTCGCTGTACTTCATCACGACAAAGGCCCATACAAAATTTCAGTCAGATCGGACCATTAGTTTCCAAGAAAAGTGAAACTGACAGAAAGACTAAGGGAAATATAATACAGAAACTTTATTTCAATATTATTAATCAAAGAACATTAAAATATTTAATTGCCAGTGCGATATTCTATATAATTTATAGTTCGCACTTTTAACAAAATACGTTGTAATAGTATTAACACGCTGATAGTCGTGTTTTTTGTAACCAAACAAAAAGAGGCTTGTTAAATGAATTTTATTGTTAAATGAATTTTATTGTTAAATGAATTTTATTTACATTACAGTGATAGCATGACGAGAGAGAGAAAGAGAGGGAGAGAGGGAGGGGGAGAAAGAGAGAGAGAGAGAGAGAAAGAGAGAGAGGGGGAGAAAGAGAGAGAGAGAGCGGGGGAGAAAGAGAGAGAGTGTGAGAGAGAGTGTGAGAAAGAGTGTGAGAGAGAGTGGGGAGAGAGAGAGGGGAGAGAGAGAGGGGAGAGAAAGGGGGAGAAAGAGAGAGAGCGAGAGAGTGTGAGAGAGAGTGTGAGAGAGAGTGGGGAGAAAGAGAGAGAGAGAGAGAGAGAGAGAGAGAGGGGAGAGAAAGAGAGAGTGTGAGAGAGAGTGTGAGAGAGAGTGGGGAGAGAGAGGGGAGAAAGAGAGAGAGAGGGGGGAAGAGAAAGGGGGAGAAAAAGAGAGAGAGAGTGTGAGAGAGAGTGTGAGAGAGAGTGGGGAGGGAGAGAGAGGGGAGAAAGAGAGAGAGGAGAGAAAGGGGGAGAAAGAGAGAGAGTGTGAGAGAGAGAGTGTGAGAGAGAGTGTGAGAGAGAGTGGGGAGAGAGAGAGTTTGGATCGGTATGTGAGTTCGTCGTTGTTCGTTTAAGTGACGAAGGTAAAAAGTGTTACTGCTGTTTTTTCTCTCGCTCTGCCTGTTTGATTGATTTTTGTTTATGTCCTATATTGGCATAACTCACATTCTTTGGTCGGAATCTAACTGTTTACTGTGCCATTCGATTTGAAGTTTTGCTTGTTTTATTGTTCTGCACTTTTAGTAATTCCAATCCAGTAAAAATATCTTCTTACATTGTTTCATGACCCCCGACTCTTCGAATGTAGGGTTCACGTTCAGCAATCCGATTTACATCTGGTTTTGTCTGGATCCATAATTGTATTATGCAATGTATCCAATATATTCCCAGTGTTGCCCGCCATCAATACAACACCAGTTCATGGAGTAAATAAAATACTTGTGATTATTTAATGTAATATTTTCCCATTTGATTAAATAACGAACGCGATTTCTAGTTTAGAAAACAACGAATCTATTTCAGTTTCATTGACGATGAAAATAAACAAAAGCGAAAGAGTTCACCATAAATTGTAAACAATGATAGAAATCAAGACGAACAGACCGATCGGTGTTTGTTATTATGTATAAACACATCGAGCTAGCGAGTTAATGCCTCATACATTTGTAGGCAATAAAAATATTAGCATATATATGAAATAATGAAAAATATAGAGAGTTTGTGTTTGTATATCTGTAACTAAAACAACGTTGTTTAATACTAGCAAATAATTTTGCTAGTCTAGGTATCAAACTCTCTTTACATGTATTTATTTTTCTATTGCAGTCTATTCATTATGTCTGTATGTATCTATCTATTGTAGTTCCTCCTGTTACCCCCCCTCTCTCTTTTATATATATACTAGCATGGTTTCCCGGCGTTGCCCGGGTGTAAAGTGTATGCTGAGCAAAAAATAATTTTTTTAAAATCGGTCAATTTTTTTTACTTTGACCCCTATTATGACTCCTTAATTTTTATTGTTTAGGGCTCTAATCAAGTTATTAAGTTAGATCCATGTCCAAGGAACCTATATCTAAAATTCCAAGTGTTTAGACCCCAAATTGTCGGAGGAGTTTGGTAGAGTTCTTAAACGTCAAATTATTAAACTTTGACCCGTTAACAGCCAAATTTCTGTCCGAAAACAGATCACAAAGATTTTCCCAAATCTCAGTACCCTGTATATCAAATTTCGAGTCTGTAGACTAAAAATTGACAGAGTTATTGCGTAGGGAAATGTACACACACAAACACACACACATACAGACACACAGACAGACACTTTATTTTTTTTACATATGCATCACCACTTATCAAAGCCAAGAGGCCACTCAAGGATAAGGGTTAAAGAGTGTACCATAGACAATTGGACAATATAGTACTCGTTAGTAATAGAAATTCGGTAAATTTGTTAACTTATATGGAACGGCTCATCAAAAACTTGTTTATATTGGACTTGAAGGCAACCATATTGTAGTCAGCCGGAAAGCAGGAAAACGGAAGAGTTCCACAGGCGTGCAGTTCTAAGAAAGAAGCTTTGTTCATGGAATCTACGTTTAGGTTTAGTTACAGATAAAGAGTGGGGGAATTATTGATAGTGATTTCTGCTAGACGAGTGTTTCTTGTGGAAGTTTGGCGAAGGTTACGAAAGATTGGAGCTCAGTCGAGCTCTTGCCATGAAAACAACGATACATCAGAGACAAACTCGCAACATCTCTTCTGTGAGAAAGAGGTTGCAGGGAAGGTAATCTATGTACGTACGTATGTATGTATGTATGTATGTATGTACTAGCACCGTGTGTGTTTGTGTGTATGTATGTGTGTGTTGGGGTGGAGAGGGCTCCTGTAAGCCGTGGTGAAGGCAACCTTTCTAGAAGAAGCAAATCTCTGATTTAAAAAAACTATAAAGTGGGAGACCAGTACCCGCATTAAGCTGGTCTGCAGTTTAACTTGTTGCTGGCTATCTTGCTCCTACTTATTGCTGGATCTCAACATTTTGAACTGAGAGAGAGAGAGAGACTTAGCTGTCTTACAAAGCTAAGACTTTGTAACATCATCTCTGTATAGATACTCCCTCAGGCATTTGTCTATAAAAATGAGTCTGTGGCGATGGAGAAGTTGTAACGCATGGAGGCTTGAAATGCTGGAAGCATGTAATAATTGATCTCAATGGCCGTCTTCAATGTCATGCCTGCTTGAGCGTGTGAATTCACCGATAGGACTAAAAAAAGTCATTTTTGGGCTCATAAACTTTTAAGAGTTTGAGGGAGTGGCACTCGTCTGACAAGACGTTGCAATCATCTATCTATCTATCTATCTATTAAATCCTGTTTATTACTTATATATATATTTCTAAACATCTTTCTGTTGCAGTCTGATCATCTATCTATCTATCTATCTATCTATCTATCTATCTATCTATCACAGCTTGATTATTATCTACTTCTGTATCTATTGGAGTCTGTTAATTACCCCCCTCTCTCTCTGTATATATATATATATATATATATATATATATATATATATATATATATATATATATATATATATATATAATTAAATAATAATTAATAATAATTTTTTTTTTACCTACAGACACTAGTGTTTCATGTCATGTGTAGAATCACAATTCCTGCTGGTCAGGAGATTCGAAGCCAACCACCTTTGACTTTATTTCTTAACTTCTACCTCTAAGCTACCAAACAATTGCCACTAGAATGAAGAGAATTAAAAACCAATAAACGTTCAGTTCGGGCGCAGACATCAGACAATCCAAAGTGTTCAAACGACGGAAGTCGTGAACATTGCATAAACGCTAATTGAATACCATTAGTTTATACTTCACAGACAGTACCCATCCTTAAGTATTTTTTAAGAAGCTTGATAATTAAAATTAAGTATTAATTATTAAACCTACAGGCATTAATGTTACATCCTTACGCAATCATCGGTGTAGAATGAGAAATAAAAACGTGAAAACGGGAGAAAAATGTAACTATAAAAACGGAGAAAATTGTCCCTTGCAAATTAATTATCCAACGAAAAGCATACTCTACCAAGAACAGTAAAATATATCATAGGAGAAACCGACCCAGATTAAAAGAAGACTTATTTAATAATCCAAATACAGGTATAGGATAAAATCTGGGAACCTTATGATAGTGGAAATTTGCTGGTAATTCAGTAGAAAATCTTAAGTGGACACTTTAATATACCATGTAGATCATATCTCTATAAGAAACTAGAAATTTTAAGTATAAATTTACTAAACTGTAAAAGTGAAACAATCACGAATTGTAGACACGGAATAGAAGAATCAGCGAGAACAGAAAAATAGTACATTTAAAAACAAAGGGGCTGAGGGAAACGTGCATATGTGAATATGCAATAAAACATTCTTAACTGAAAGAGGAAGGGTTGAAGGTGGTCAAGTGGTTAACGGTACAAACTGACAACTTGGGTGTCTCATGTTCCAATCCAGTTCAACAAAAATAATTTTCACTTAGAATATTGGGCACCTTTAACGTGGTGCCTCCTGTAAGTACCCGACGTCTTTCTAGAAAGAGTTCTAACTAGAAAGATATCTGGGAAACCAATGCCAATCAAGAATAGAATATTCGTATTCCGATGATGATGATGATGATGATGATGATGATGATGATTAAAAAATAAAATGTTTTTAGTGAAAACTCGCCGATGGAAGCGAATAGAAAAAGAGGGATAGAAGTCTAAGACACTAGAAATAATAGATGCGAGATATCTGATTATCATAGTGTTACATAATGCAAGGGCGATTTGTCAATAGCGAGTAAGTGCGCTAGTGTGGATTTTGACAAGGTTCGCACTAAGTCTGTCATAATAACCCAAATCTGCAACACAAAACCATTTCTAGGGGTCAATAACAGGTGGGTGACATGAGTTTAAAAGGTGACACGCACAATAAAACATAACAGTAGAGGAAAGTAAAGTAATGACGTCACGTTTTGAACACAAACGTTTTCAAATCAGTTTGTCAATGGGAGCCGAACTGAAGACATTAGACCAATTAGGTTTCAAGAACCTCAGAAAAAAGTTAAAAAAAAAAAAAATGAAGGGCACGACTTCAGGTGAACACCGGTTTCTTCTTGTTGTACTGCGCACACTACAAACAAATAAAACAGTTCATGTATGTATGTGTTCGTGAAAATATTTAACCAACAAACTTTTAACACATTCGTTGTCAATTATTCTCGCACCCTGTCATTTGCTTAGCCATGCCCGTTACGAGTAAACTTGTAATAAAATTATTTTTCTATGCGCGACCAGCACGTGCGATGAATGTCTTTAACGTGAAAATAACTCATATTGAATAGTATTTTACGAGTTATCTCGTATTTGCCATATATTATGTTTTTTTTTTAATATCTAGCGAATACGTATATAAGTTATAAATTGAACGATTCACCTATAATTAAAAGCTGATTTGCGTTATTTTTATTACAAAAAATATACAAACTGATAAAAACTAGCAATTTCTATACCAGATTAAATAATAACACCAACTTAAATCAATCTACCGATCAATTATTAACCAACCCACCACATTATAATCCAACAATAGACCTAACGGAAAATAATCATAATAATCAAGAGGTAATATATATTGGTTCCACATCTGGCCCAATAAAACATAGAATTTCAACGCACAAACATTCTTTTAAAAATAACTCTCTATCAAACCAAACTACTCTATCCAACTATATTTGGCAACTAAAAAATAGCAATATTTCTTTCAACTTAAAATGGCAAATAATTGAGACTTGCAAATCATATAAACCAGGAGATAAATTTTGTACATTATGTACAAAAGAAACCCTAAAAATTTTAAAATATGAAGATATAAAAAGCACAACCAAACTAGTAAATTCAAGACACGAGCTTCTATCATGTAATCATAAACGTTGGTTTAAATTTAATAAGTATAAACCACCTTAAATCATCAAAAATTACTCATTAGTAAAAATAGATTTTTTTTTTTTAATAAATTAAGTTAAACCAATTACCGCCCTTAGACTCGTAAATCAAATAATAAATAAAGCCATGACAATTATCTCCCCTTAAAAACTTGCAAAAAAAAAAAAAAAAAAATAATACTCTCTCTCTATAGATATTAAGTGTAGCGTCTTTAAATCAAAATACGCTAACGGAAACAATTTACTGCACGAGCGTCGCCCTTTTAAAATTCATCATTCAATAAAATAAAAAGCTATAGCAAACATCTAAATGACTACTTTAAATACAGTTCCTGATTTCAAAAAAAGAAAAACCAAAAGGTAATTATATATCTATATATTTTTAAATCAAATTTATTATGTAAATTCAAAAAAATATATTTTTTTTCTACTCATTTCTATCTCTAACCTATACCAATTTTCTTATTAATTTTCTTATAAATTTTAAATCCAAACCTTTTACTTCAATTTTTCAGATTCATCTGCCTTACTTTTAATGCTAGGTTTATTTTTGGTGTCTTTTCAATTCAATAGAAATCCTCCTAAATTTGCTGATGAGGAGACCGTGCTTAACAAAAAAACTATGTATAATTGTTCTACGTGACTTCATGTATACCACAAATAAAAAGCACGGATTTCCGAAACGATCGTACAGATAATTGACTTTGTTGTTGTTCCTTCTTATGAAACTGATTTTTAATTTAATTAAATTTTGATTTTTAAATTTTAAAAATTTTAAACATTTTTAAATTATAAATCACATTACTTAATATATATATATATATATATATATATACATATATATACATATATATATACATATATATACACACATATATATATATATATATATATAGAGAGAGAGAGAGAGAGAGCGAGAGAGAGAGAGAGAGAGAGAGAGAGAGAGAGAGAGAGAGAGAGGGCGATTTTCTAAGAAAACACCGGATCTCCAAGATGGAGAGGATAACCTTAATATCGTTTAAAAAATCAACAACAAAACTACGTAAATAGATAAACGATAACAACTATGGCATCATAGTGTGATGTATTAAGACGCTGGACTGAAATGCACAACGTCCGGGGTTCGATTCCTAACAACAGTTTAGCTACGCTGAAGGGTGGTAGGACCCCGAAACACACGTGTATATAGATTACTGTTTTTAAAAATAAATAAATAAATTCGTCCAAATAAAAAGAGACCGAATTTCTAAGGAAACACCGGATCTCCAAGGTGGACACGATAACCTTAATATCGTTTAAAAAATCAGCAACAAAACTATATATATATATATATATATATATATATATATATATATATATATATATATATATATATATATATATATATATATATATATATGTAACTCTTGGTTCGTTCGTAATTAGTAGTCTAAATAACCACTGGAATGACTGCTTCGGCATTTTGGTATAATATGTTTACTGTACCCATGCGTGTTTATATATATCTCTTTTTAATTATACCGTTATACTTAATTTTTCTATAATAAATAGGTGATTTTCTTTGTACAGATGGGCCATTTTTTTATTTGGGGACAATCATTTCACACCGCGTGCCATCACGTGACATCACTAAACGGAATTTTTATATACCAAATTGACATGTTTTGTTAAAAAATAGAATTATTTCTCTTTCGTTAATGTTTTATTTTTTTTTTAATATTTCGTGTTTTATATATAAAGTACAATTCTTGAATGTTATTCTTTTGATTATATTTGTTTGGGAGAAGCACAATTTAAAAAAAAAAACAGATTAAAACGGAGCGAAATTTAAATTTCCATTCCATTTTTACAACAACCGTAAACAAGTGCATACTTCGCAAGTTTTATTGTAAGTTAACGAGCAACCCATAAAATGAGTTAAAAACATATTTAATCTGAAAAGGAAACATTAGATAAATGGATAGTCCTTAATCCGTGGAGTTTCGAAGAAATACTTTCCTTCTCATCAGAGGGTAGGAATTAGCGAAATGCGGGATCGGATTTTGCATGCAGAAGTATTTCATGAAACAACAAGTAAGTCAAAGATCTTACTTGAAAACAAAAAAGTGAAGCAGAGGGAATATGGTAAAGAAAAAGGTGATTACACATGAATGGCTAGTCTGGTGGAAGATAAAAAATCCAGTGACGGTAAAATCCAAATGTAAAGCTTCAAGAAATTTAAAAGAATTTCTATTTGTACAAGTAAAATCCAAGGAAATACCGTAATTGGAAGAAGATGGTCCAAAATAATCCAAAGGCAGAAATCCATGGAATAATTCACAAAAATGTGTACAATGAAAAAAAAAAAAAGAAAAGATTCCAATAATATTAATAAAAGAAAAATAAGATGTGCTTTTCACTCTACTTTCGAGACATAAATATAAATGAGAAAGATCTGGCAAGAGAAAGGAGAGAGAAAAAAAATGATAAAGTTAAATATAAAATATAAAATAAAGGGAAACAAAAGTCAAAATGACCCAGACAGGAAATGTTAAAGGCGCGAAAAAATATATAGGGCAAACTAATATAGGTCAACTGAAATGTACAGGTCATCACTTAAGAAAATGTCAGCAAGAGTTGTTAAACGACACTAAAAGGAAAATAAATAAATAAATATATAATAAATAAATAGAAAATAAATAAATAAATATATAATAAATAAATAGAAAATAAATAAATAAATATATAATAAATAAATAGAAAATAAATAAATAAATAATAAATAAATAGAAAATAAATAAATAAATAATAAATAAATAGAAAATAAATAAATAAATATATAATAAATAAATAGAAAATAAATAAATAAATAAATAATAAATAGAAAATAAATAAATAAATATATAATAAATAAATAGAAAATAAATAAAGAAATATATAATAAATAAATAGAAAATAAATAAATAAATATATAATAAATAAATAGAAAATAAATAAATAAATAATAAATAAATAGAAAATAAATAAATAAATATATAATAAATAAATAGAAAATAAATAAATAAATAATAAATAAATAGAAAATAAATAAATAAATATATAATAAATAAATAGAAAATAAATAAATAAATAAATAATAAATAGAAAATAAATAAATAAATATATAATAAATAAATAGAAAATAAATAAATAAATATATAATAAATAAATAGAAAATAAATAAATAAATATATAATAAATAAATAGAAAATAAATAAATAAATAATAAATAAATAGAAAATAAATAAATAAATATATAATAAATAAATAGAAAATAAATAAATAAATAATAAATAAATAGAAAATAAATAAATAAATATATAATAAATAAATAGAAAATAAATAAATAAATAAATAATAAATAGAAAATAAATAAATAAATATATAATAAATAAATAGAAAATAAATAAATAAATATATAATAAATAAATAGAAAATAAATAAATAAATATATAATAAATAAATAGAAAATAAATAAATAAATATATAATAAATAAATAGAAAATAAATAAATAAATAAATAATAAATAAATAGAAAATAAATAAATAAATATATAATAAATAAATAGAAAATAAATAAATAAATAAATAATAAATAAATAGAAAATAAATAAATAAATAAATAATAAATAAATAGAAAATAAATAAATAAATATATAATAAATAAATAGAAAATAAATAAATAAATATATAATAAATAAATAGAAAATAAATAAATAAATATATAATAAATAAATAGAAAATAAATAAATAAATATATAATAAATAAATAGAAAATAAATAAATAAATATATAATAAATAAATAGAAAATAAATAAATAAATAAATAATAAATAAATAGAAAATAAATAAATAAATATATAATAAATAAATAGAAAATAAATAAATAAATATATAATAAATAAATAGAAAATAAATAAATAAATATATAATAAATAAATAGAAAATAAATAAATAAATATATAATAAATAAATAGAAAATAAATAAATAAATAAATAAATAATAAATAAATAGAAAATAAATAAATAAATAAATAATAAAATAAAATATAATAAATTATATAAAGCATTCATCTTTTCTTTTAATAATAAAAATTCCGTTTTCCGAAAGAAACGTTTGCTGCCAACTTTCTTAAAAAAAAAGTGCAAGTTTTCCTGAAAAAAAAACTTTCACCTAACTATTTATGGCAAAAATAGCGACCCATAAAAATCTGGAAGCTGAGTGACAAATCTGCTTAAAATATTGAAAAAAGGAAAAAAGAAAAAAGAAAAGAACATCTAGGTGCATCAGAAATTTGGAGGAATTTTCGACATCATTTCAGCCCCGCGTTGCCTGGGTGTTTCGAGGTGTATGTTGAGAGAAAAGAAAGCGGTCAATGTTTTTACCTTTGACCCTTAATATTTATTGTTTGAGCTCAAATCAAGTTATTAAGTTAGATTCATGTCCAAGGAACCTATATCTAAAATTTCAAGTGTTTAAACCCAAAATTGGTGGAGAAGTTTGGTAGAATTCTAAAAAGTCAAATCGTTGAACTTTGACCCCTTAACAGCCAAATTTCTGGCCGAAAACCGATCACAAAGATTTTCCCAAATCTCAGTACCCTGTATATCAAATTTCGAGCCTGTAGGCTGAAAACTGACAGAGTTATTGCGTAGAGAAATGTACACAGACACACACAGACACAGACACACACACACACACATGCACGCACACACAAACACCTCCACTTTTATAGAAAAATTAGAATTTCAGCCCGGCGTTGCCTGGGTGTTTGGATGTATATGTTGAGCAAAAAAAAAAGCCCTTTGACCCCTATTATGACCTCTTTAACATTTATTGTTTTGGGCTCAAATCAAGTTATTATGTTAGATCCATGTCCCAAGGAACCTATATCTAAAATTTCAAGTGTTTAGACTCAAAATTGGCGGAGGAGTAACACACACACACACACACACACACACACACACACACACACACACACACACACACAGACACGTTCACTTATATATATATATATATATATATATATATATATATATATGTGCACGTATTTATGCATCAGGTAAAATTATATGTATGATTTACTTTTCCATGATTCCGAATCCTCGAGTGTTCATACATTCTCCTTTCCAGAGATCTGTCTTCTATCGCTTAACTCGGCTGTTTATTGACAAAAGATTGCATTTACATAGTATGTAAAAAGGCCAAACCGAGTTTGTATCGATCTGATCAATACGCCATCATCTGCCAATCACTGGAAGCAAAGAAAATATTTTTGTAGGTTAAAACCACCTGAGCTGCAATATAAGTACACACACAACTTTTCTTTTTTATTAGTTCACGTATAAATACCTCTATTATATTACAATATTATGCATTATATATATATATATATATATATATATATATATATATATATATATATATATATATATATATATATATATATATGTATGTATAACTACTTCATTTACTCACATAAAATTAATATACGAAAGTATAGATTTATGTGTAAACTTTAAGTATTTACTCCAAAAGTGCTCAATACGTAGGTAGAGCTAGTTAGTAATTTATAAAATATATATGGCGATTAAGCTACACTGAATATTCCACGTTTCATCCACTCTAGGACTCTTAGGCTTATGCGCATAAGCCTGAAGAGTCCTAGAGTGGATGAAACGCGGAATATTCAGTGTAGCTTAATCGCCATATATATTTTATAAATTACTATATATATATATATATATATATATATATATATATAAATATATATATATATATAAATATATATATATATATATATATATATATATATATATATATATATATTTACCAGTGGTGAAAAAACCGGACTAGAGTGCTCAATGTGTAGTCAGAGCAGTATATAGGAAATTATTACTGTGAGTCCAGAATGAGTTTACAAATTGTTTCAGCTAGAGGAAAATCCTCAAAAAGGAAAAGTCCATCTATGAATTCTGACGATGCTTGTTGGACTTTTCCTCTTTGAGGATTTTCCTTTAGCTGAAACAATTTGTAAACTCATTCTGAACTCACAGTAATAAATTTCCTATATATATATATATATATATATATATATATATATATATATATATATATATATATATATATTGTCGTGCTCTTCCCCCTTCCCTTATAATCTCTTTCCTTTTTCTTTTCTTCTTTTCGTATTTCCTCTAAAATCGTTCTTCCAAATAATAATAACCATTTCTGTAAGGTATGACGAGGCTGTTGGATCGTAGATATGGTCCGGCAACCGAAACATGTGTAACTATACAGATAAAACGGTAATAAAGAAATAAAACGTATATATATATATATATATATATATATATATATATATATATATATATATATACGTTTTATTAGCTGAAGTAAATACATTATATATATATATATATATATATATATATATATATATATACAAGAAATAGAAAGTGCTCGTTGGGAGGACATTTAACTATCGAGCTTATTATATATCTAAATTACAACGAGCACTTTCTATTTCCTGTATTTTAATTAAACTAGTAATTTCACTGTTACATTAAAATACACTCAGCTCTTTAGACTATTGTTCTAATCTCCTTTAAATTTATATATATATATATATATATATATATATATATATATATATATATATATATATATATATATATAATGTATTTACTTCAGCTATGCTCAGTCAGCTATGCTCAGTCAGCTATGCTCAGTACGTGAGTAGAATTTGTATATAAAACAATTCCTAGCACGCAGTACTCATATATATATATATATATATATATATATATATATATATATATATATATATATATATATATGTATATATATATATATATATATATATGAGTACTGAGTATATATAGTATTTTTTAAAGGAACTTTGTGTGTCTGTGCGTTCGTTTCTTATAGACTCGAAAACGGCTAGGCCGATTTTTATATACAAAAGTACTTTGTTTGTCTAACAGTGTTCTTAGATAGGTTTTGTATCGGAAAGTCTCCAATAAGTATCAATAATCAATAATCGAATTTATCCGATGAAAGAAAAAACAGGCGATTTTTTTTTATCAAAGTTAACACCTTACACAGCCTAACATCACAAGTGTATTTGAAAAGTTTTATTACGACACAAGCCGAAAGGCCCGACATATAAAATCAACAGTAGGTTCTTTGATATGACAGGAGCGCGTTCGAAAGGGATGTTTATGTTTAAAGCACAATTGCATCATGATACTTGACTTTTCCATTCTAAACTTAAATCCAAGTTATTATATAGAAAATAATTTTATAAATTATTATATGAGTTGATTCTCTACAGTGCAATGTAGACTACAATATATTGTGGACTAAGTTACTGTAGGAAGGTGTGTGAAACTTCCTCTCTGTGTACTTCCATGGGCTCCAAACTAGATCAGGCAATCAATCGATTCGATTTAAAAATAAGCAATTTCTCTGATTGATCTGATAAGAAAATGATTTCGATGACAATAAGAAAATTCATTGATGATTTCTATTTTACCGATCATTATTATTATAGCATATTATAATAAGTGAAAAAATGTATCCTAAAAATTGTAAGACCGCATCTTGGCAACGATATAAAAAACCGAATTTCAGGATTAAGACAGTCCAAAATGACTTACAAGCAAATTTTTGATATTTTAAGAAAAGAAACCTGAAAACATCTCTTTTTGTAGTGAAGCGAATTGATCAAAAGAAATCGAACACTCGGTAAAGGGGAAATTTTAATCTGGTCGGCCTACAGCATCCACTTTGAAAGACGATTACATGCTTAAATTAACTGTTTTGAAGGATCGAAAGAAAACTTATGTTGACCATAGCAAAGAATACAAAACATTCTCTTTCTTGATATACAATATCTAAACGAATGAAAGAAATGTGATTTTCTTCTAAAAGGTGTGCAAAGAAGCCATTTTTATCTAAGAAGAACATCAATGATAGAAAGAGATTTTTCTCATGTTATGGCAAGAAAGATACAGATTGGTTCAGGAATGTTTTCTGGTCAGATGAATCAAGGTTTTGTCTTGTTATTGATGCTCCCGATGCTCCCGAATGGTGCAATCGAAGAACTGGAGAAAGATTTTCACTAAGTTGCATAAAAACGACAGTTAAACACGGAAATGGAGGGATAATGGTATGGGGAACTTTTACTGCAGCAGGAGTTGGGGAACTTATTAGATGTGAGTTCAATCAATGCAAAGGAATACATTCGAATATTAGAAACAAAACTGTTACTAAGTATCCAGAAGCTGGGAATATCCCAGAACATTATTTTTCAACAAGATAATGCCCCTGCACACACTGCTAAAGTAACAAAAAATGTTTTTCCTGATAATTCAATGGATGTGATATTTTGGTCAGGTCAAAGCCCCAATTTAAACCCATTCAAGAATATTTGGTCCATAATATCTCGTGAATTAGACGGAAGAACTTTTGAGAACAATGACAAACTGTAGGAAGCTGTGCAAAGCGAATGGAATAGCATCTCTTCTTCACAGCGTTTCCCTTTGGTTGAGAGCATGTCTAAAAGGATTGATCTTTTAAAGAAATCAAAAGGGAATGCGATTCCATCCTAAGCATTTATTAAAGTAAATGTGTTGTTCTTTGTTATTAGTCTCGTTTAAGTTTCCTTGTTCAATTTTTCTTTGTTAAATATAACTTTTAGTGCAATAAAATGCATCAAATTTGTTTGGCCCATTTTTTTTTTTGCTCACGAATATATATATATATATATATAAAGCTGAATGTGTGTGTGTGTGTGTGTGTGTGTGTGTGTGTGTGTGTGTCTGGTCAAGAATAGGCTCCTATATGGCTATATGGTTGACTTTTTTAAAAAACTGATTACATATAATGATAGAAACTGTATCGAGACACAGAAACGGGTATGTTTGATCTGGCAGAACAGTGGTTCATAAAAATTGTGGGGTCTGCGTTCTCTCCTAGTCCACAAAGTATGGAAATAAAAAATTTAAAAATTAAAAAAAAAAACGTTTACAAGTGTTTTTGATATAGATGTACATAAGAATACTTTGATAAGTATGTTTTAACTTAAATAGGGATTGTATAATAAAATTGTGGGGTCTGCGTTCGTGCCTGGCCTCCATGGAATGGAAATAAGCACACACTTTAATAAAGACTTTTCATATCTATCTGCATAAGTATACTTTGATAATTATGTTTCAGTTTGAAAAAATATGGTATAATAGAATTATGGGATGTTCGTTTGCATCTGACCTCCATAGAATGGAAATATATCACAAAGTTTAACAAGGTTTTTTTTTAATATAGATCCACAGAATATTGTGATAAGTGTTTCAGTGTGAACAGGTATGGTATAATAAATTATGGGACACATCTATTTTATTTTTAATTTCATCATATTTTGCTTTGGTTTTGATACCCCAAATTCGAAGCTATCTCTTTACAACCCTTCCTTTTCATAACCTATCATACTTTCATCAATCACAGTCCATTTTCTGTAGACTGTTTTTGAACCCAGTCAACGACGGGTACTTCTGCTAGTATATATATATAATCATCCACATACAGTATTGTTTCGCTGTTTCACAGCTCATCAGTGCAGCTAGACAAGCAACTACCTTTAAGCCAGGATCGAAACCTGATCGCCCAAACGAGAGCCAGAGCTTCTATATTGCTGCTGCTATGCGGGCACTGAATTAACAATGTTTTGACATTGTCCAAATACCTAAGCTCTATTTGTTTACACAAAGAGCATTGCTTCATACGCTAATGGTAATTAGTATATTACTTCCCAGTATGCTCATCGAATTTCCTTCATTTGTTTCTTTGCGAGACTTTCATATACAACGTTACATTCTTACCTTTGTCAGTTTATCGAAGATGCTTTAATAAAAAAGAATTAAAATGTTTAATTCAAAATGGAATCATTATTCGCGTTATTCAAACTAGTGTTCTCATCTTGAGTGTTATTTTCACAACGTTTCCCCGACTTTCTCCAGACGTATGTTGTCGAACTCGGGAATCTTTCAAGCAAGGACATGTGGCATAGTAGATAAAGTACTTGGTAAAATTTAGTTGTTAGATGCACTCTTCTGGAGGTAGAAAGTTCAATCCTTAGTGTTTGCAACACTCAAAATGCAATTGGTAATTATTTAGGACACTTACTCAGTTATGGCTGATGGAATGATAGCAAGTTACCCCATGTGGATTGAATAGAGGGTTCTGTTAGAGATTCCGTGCAGATTCCCGATATAAATATTCTTGAGTTTTACAAGGTATATCTGAAGAAGTTCGGAGATTACAGAAAAAAATGTCACGTTTGCAATTGAGTTTTTTCCAACTACTCTGCCACGGGTCTTTATAGTTGGAAGTTACATCGACCGAAACATTCAAGTCCGAAGAATCCAAACAATCAATCCTCAACAAAAAAAATGAAAGCAAGTGAAGCATGCATGGTCCCTCGTCAGTGCACAGTGAACGAGGCATAAGAAATGACTAAATTCAGCATTTCTGCCCCCCCCCCATTTAGCCCCAAAAGTCCCCAAGGGACGTCAAATCCTGGTGAAAATGAACAAACGATGCAGCTTTAAGTCTTAACATATGTAAATTTGAGTTCTGCACAAAAAGAAATGACTAAGACCAAAAGTCCTCAAAGTCTTAACATATTTAAATTTGAGTTCAGCACCATGCAAAACTGCTAAATAGATATACACAGAAAATTTTTAGACAAATATGGTAAAATAGTCCAAGAGTATTTTTATTAGCCCTAAAAGAGCCCCTGGGACACACTCAAGAGTTATCGTGAAGTATAGACAAACAAAACTATATAGAAATCAGTTAGTTACAACTTTTCAGAAAGGTTTATAAAAATCCAAGGCATCAATTCAAAAGTGTCAATTTTAGCCATTTTAACCCGAAAGTCACCCTTAGGGGCGCAACCAGAGTTTTCCCTAAAAATCCATGACTTTTTTACTCATATCGTGTTTAATGTTTGTGCAAAATTTAAAAATATTCCAAAGCCTACTTATTGAGAAAAGTGCAGACAGACGAACAGATGACGGACAAGGGCGAATTTATAGGTCCAGCATCCTTTTGTCGGTGGACAAAAAACAAACAAACACATCAGAAACATGTATTCTTGTATCCCAACATAGATCTCAACATTAAGTACAAGTCTAACGTAGCACACATTTACGTACACATTAACATATACACACTCGGCACCTAACACGTTGTATGCAGAAAACATCACAATCTCTGGTCCCCCCTCGCCAATCTTTCACGAAAAACACCCGTCTAGCTGAATCCACTGTGAAAAATTTCCCCCACTCTATATCTGTGCCTAAATCAAAACGCGGATTCCATGAACAAAGCTTCTTTCTTAGAACTGCACGCCTGTGGAACTCTGTTCCGTCTGCCTGCTTCTCACCAGACTACAACTTGGATGTCTTCAAGTCCAATGTTAACAAATTCCTGGTGGACCGCCCCCTTAAGTAAACACTTCATCAGATCTTCACACTGACATGGTGTACTTGCAATAACCCTTATCCCTGAGTGGCTCTCGGGCCTTGATAAGTGGTGATCACTGTGTGTAAAAAAAAAAAAAGAAGGAACATAGGACAAGTAATAACTCAGCTGCATTTTTTTCGTTCTAACAACGACATTTCTTCCTGGACACTTTCACGAATAAAACGTGATCGTTCTCCCACTCTCCGACCCTCTGTCCTTCGATCACCCTCTATCTGTACGCACATATTTTTTTTTTATTTACAAGGAAGTCACCACTTATCAAGGCCCGGATGCCACTCGGGAATAAGGGTTATTGCATGTACCGTGATCAATGGGATAGTATCGTAGTAATCGTAAGTAATGGAGATTTGATAAAGTGTCTTACTTAAGGGGGCGGTTCATTAGGAATTTGTTTATGTTGGGCTTGAAGACATCCAAGTTGTAGTCAGGTGGGAAACAGACAAACGGAAAAGAGTTCCACAGGCTTGCACTTCTAAGAAAGAAGTTTTGTTCATGGAATCTAAGTTTTGATTTTGGCACAGATAAGAAGTGGGAAAAATTATTGATAGTGGTTTCAGCTAGACAGGTGTTTTTCGTGAAAGATTGGCATGGGGGGGACCAGCGATTGGAGCTCAGACGAGCACTTGCCATGGAAATAACGATAAAACAAAGACAGGCTCGCAACGTCCCTTCTGTGGGAGAGAGGTTGCAGGGAAGAGAAAAGGGCATCCCTACTAGGCTACGAAGTCTATTTTGTACCCGGTCAAGGCAGGATAGGCGTTTTGTTTTATAATCTTTTTCTCTACCGTGACGTCACTTCGCACTCAGCTCTGCATTTGCATACATGCATCCGCGCTCTATTACATCAGCTAATAGCTACTAACGTCCGTCAATATTAAACATTTCGGACTACACACTAGTCTGTTATGCTTAAGTTTGAAATAACATTTTCATCACTGCATCTTCATAACAAGCTTTGTTCTTGTCTCGCTTCCTGGATCCATGTGTTCTTCCTGGATCCATATGTTCATCCTGGATATAATTCGTTAGGAAAAATAGTTGGGAAATAGTCCAGGTGGGAATGACAACGTATCCGTACTTTCTCCGTTTTTCTATTGTCAAGGATTGAATTTATCTAAATACAAGCGAAAGATTTCTTTCATTATTACGCCAGAGTTTTGATATTCTATCGATTTATGACTGCACTCTCGCGTGGATGGGATGACGTAATACATCCTCGCATCTAAGAAGCTTTGGGTTTAAATTTCACTCTTTGCCCCCACTCTGCCAACAGAAAAATAATAATGCAATTCTATTTTTTTTTTTCAAACAATGTAATCCTCATTTCGTGGAAATAATAGGAAAATTATATTACGCTAGCGGGGAAGGGGGAGGGACCCGTTCGTAAAGTAGGCTTAGATATATTTTAATTCATGCCGATTTCGTATTTATTCTTACAGGAATAATTCTCTATTGAATATTATATTGTACCTTATATATAGTACTGATTTCAAAAGTTAAAAGAATTGATTTATAAGACATCAGCTAGAAACGTTCCCTATCTTTTGAGCTAGCGATAGATAGATAAGAAAGTTATTAAAATGAAACCACTTCAAGCTGTGAAAGAATTTGCGCATGCGCAAAACTAATAGAAAAATGTCGGCAAGTCGAAATGAACATTTTGTATTTCAATTTGCCGACATTTTTCTGTTCGCGTTATTCATCCATCCAAACAAAGATTTTACTCGTTATAAACCATCTTTTGTGTATGATTACTATTTCCTGTTAATTTCAGTGTTATGTGAGCAGTAGTTTAAGAGTTTATCGGTTAAATATTTACATGCAGGTACATACATAAATCTACTTTTTTTTATTTATATAGATTAGCAATGTATAATATATGTAAACACTACATATCGCAAAAAATGAATGTGTTTATATTATTGTTAATTTTTAAATATCAAATATAAATAATATGATAATTTTTTTTTTTTTACACAGTGGTCACCACTTATCAAGGCCCGGAAGCCACTCAGGGATAAGGGTTATTGCAAGTACATTACGTTAGTGTGAAGATTTGATGAAGTGTTTATTTAAGGGGGCGGTTCATTAGGAATTTGTTAACGTTGGACTTGAACACATCCAAGTTGTAGTCAGGTGAGAAGCAGGCAGACATTTCAACTGAGATATCTATAAATAAATAAATAAATTAATTTATTTATTTATATGATAGATAAATAGATATGGGTAAATAATAATGTAGATATATAAATAAAATATGATTTAAAAAAAAGAGTGATAAATAGTATAATGGATTCGTCCGAACCCTATAAATAAAGCAACTTTATAAATAACGAATACTTCCTCTTTGAGGTGGGGAGGGGGACAAGAAATACATTTTTTTAATCACATGAATAGTTTATCCTAATTAACCTGGAGACAAAAATAGATCAAACATCAAGAACATTTTTATTCTTGTGCTTTAGAGAGGTGGTGTTTGGTTAACACTGCTGGGGAGCCATGATTTAATATATTGTTTTGTTTTAAATCACCGGGTTGCCTCACTGATAGTCGATTATCGACTATTATTATTATTATTATTATTATTATTATTATTATTATTATCATTATTATCATTATCATTATCATCATTATTATTATTATTATTATTATTATTATTATTATTACTATTGTTGTTGTTATTATTATTATTATATACAACATAATCACGTTGACACACCGGTTCTCGTCAGATCACCAAAGTTAAGCAACATTGAGCCTGGCTAGTACCAGATGGGTGACCATTTGAGAATTCTAGGCGCTGTATGTGCTCTCCCCTTATTTCGGCATTTGTTTCCAGTCGTCTTGTACTTCACTTACCACTGGTATTTAACAATGTCGTCTCAGAAGAGGTGTGGTTGAAGATTGCGCACCTCCTGCCACAAAAATTTCACACGCAAGCAACCCTTTGTGGGTATTCATAGTCTGTACAAGACTGAAGGAGCCTGCATTATTATTATTATTATTATTATTATTATTAAAACATTATTATTGTTTTGTAATTGTTATGTAGAAAAACGTACGCAGAGAGAATGTTATTGAAACAAAGGAATGTTTAGTAAAATATTTAACTTAGAACAAAGAGATTCTGGAATTTTGCCTTGATGGGAATATAGGTTTTCAAACAGCAGACTCAGTGTGGACTTGTTCAACGTGACTAAATCAAGTATCGGAACACGTGTTTAGAAGTCACATGTCAGGTCATGGAAGTAATTGACATAATAGTTTAGATATGTACGGGTTAGTTACTGAGTAAAAAAAAAAAAAAAAAAAAAAAAAACGCTGGGACAGAAGCCCAGGGGAAAAGTCGAGGAGAGACAGTCCGAAGCTGTGGGATAGTTGAGTTCCTAGCGACAGACCTTTGGACCTGACCACAGAAAATCGTCCAGTCTTCCAATATGGAAAGCATCCGTCGAATAAAGTTGTTTGAAAATACAACCGACGTTTTGGTCGATTCTTTGAAAGGATCTTCAATTTTAGCTTGGTTAATTCACCGAGCAAGACACGGACGAATGAAGGTATGTTTTTTGTCGGCACGATAATAACCCTAAGACTGTCTCCCTCCCGTCCCCAATTGTTTATTAAATGTTATATGTTGGACTGTATTGTAACACACACACACACACACACACACACACACACACACACACACACACACACACACACACACACACACACACACACTAGGACCACTAGACGACAACGAGAAACAACAATAAATGTATATACACTTGATTATATACACACGCTTACATCAACATTTTATATATACTGTTACACCCTCCCACTACGTTACAATAATAATCGATAGAGAATTGTCTCTATTATAATAAATACGGAATCTGCATGGATTTAAATATCATATTTAACGGCGGGCGTCCTGCTAGTATTTCATGATAGAAATATGCAAATGCACACACAAAAAAGATCTCTCAGTTGAAATGTAGGAGATGGTGGTTAATCTCTGGCATCTAATAGAATGCCCTAGGCCTAGTTAGACCAAAATGATAGGAAAATAAAAAAGATAGATCGAGAACGAGATAGAACGATTAGTCTTGCCAGAGAAAAATGCTTTCCAAAAAGACATTACCTTAAAACAAAACTTTATAGAAAAATATCTGAAGAGAGCTAAGCAAGGCTTGAAATGCGTTATAAAAATATCTTAAAATATTAAAAATGATAAAAGTCTGAAGAACCTACAATTGTTGATGGCTACACTCTTTTAAATATACATTTTTTCTGTCGTTGGAACTACACAACCATCACTTTATATATATATATATATACATATATATATATATGTATATATATATATATATATATATATGTATACGGGGTGTAACAATATAACGTATACACTCTTTAAATGACCATAAAACCAACATTTATTATAAGAAAGAAAAGTTTCATACATCAAAATACTGTGAACAACTATAGAAACCAGTTAATTATCGAAAGTGTTCAAATTATTGGCCATTGTTGTCCATGAACGGCTAACAACACTAACTGATTGAATCGACAAAATTCCTAATCAGTTTAATTGGTGTGTTGACACATATTCTTACAATGGTTGCTTTCAACTCATTCATTGTAGCTCGTTTTGTGGTGTGAATGCAGTGTTTAACGTCCCAACTCATCCCCCCCCCCAAAAAAAGAGAAAATACATTGGTTGGGGAGGTCAAATCTGGTGAACGTGGACAGTACTCGATACTTCCTCCTCGCCCTAACTATCTATTTCGCAGGTGACTATCAAGATATGCTTTTACGTCATGATGATAGTAGGGAAGTGATCCATCCTGCTGGAAGTGTCATTCTTTATTCCTAAACATCTCTTGGGAATGTGGTATAACATATTCACGTAGCAAGTTGAGATAATTTAAAGAGTGTATACATTTTATTGGGACACCTTGTATATATATATATATATATATATATATATATATATATATATATATATATATATATATATATATATATATATATATTTAATAAAACATGTTAAAAGACATCTTGAAAAAGCTCTATTTCCTTTTCGGTTTTATTGAGCTTTTACATCTGGTTGAGATTACTTTACTTGTAAATATTAACTCTTTAATATTTATAATATATTTTAAGTTTACCATTTTGATTACCTTGGTAAACTTATTGTAATTTTTATTTTATATATATATATATATATATATATATATATATATATATATATATATATATATATATATATATATATATATATATAAACAGAGAGAGAGAGAGAGAGAGAGAGAGAGAGAGAGAGAGAGAGAGAGAGAGAGAGGGGATACAGGCAGATAAGCGGACAAACAGACATACATACAGACAGATACCTAAACACAGACTTCCTTTCTTGTGGTTTATTGATTAATTTAGACTCCATAACAATTCCGAAAATATGAATTGTTAATTAGCAATTGATGTTCATTCCAATGTTGCAAGGACGAAACAATAGCCGATTGTGTTTGATTATTTTCTGACAATTCATAAATTGAATCTTTGTAAAAAAAAAAAAAAACATTGAACAAATCAATTTTAGACGAGATAAATTATGAAGTATAAAAAAAAAGCGGAAGACTTTATTTTTCGAAATGATTTTTTAAAAGAAAACAGCAAACTGAATTTGAGGTCACCTTGAAAGGAATCGTGTTAACATGAATTATTACACGAAGAACTCGTGGAGACTTTTTTTCTTAATTTGCCCGACTCCACCCTTTTCCTTACTATCAGAATGGCTATGCTCCAACCCCTGTCCCATCACCGCAATGTTGCATCTCTGTGCTTGTTTGACAAATATTTAAATAAAATGTCCTCTGATGAACTCATTGCACTGGTTACCCCCTTCAACGTACATAACCGCGACAAACTCGCTTAGCAGCAAAATTACACCCCTTCACTGTTCGGGTCCCTAACTGCGAGAAAGCTTTCTACTCTAATAGCTTCTTCTCTCGAACAAGTTGGTTGGTTGTTTTTGTTTTACGGCATATCAACCCTTTTCGGGTTATTTAATGCCGAATCCAAAGATTTTGAAGAAAATTTTTTTTAATAGAATATATTTGTTGTTTTCACGTCGGTTTCTATTTAACCCATAGCTGGGACCCTAATAGGTGCTACCACTCCGGGTCAGAGTGGACATGGGAGCAATGGTAATTAAAGGGTAACTCCAAACTCCCCAAAGCCCACAAGCTGGGGCCTCACCACTGGATATAGTTTAAGGTCATATCCAGGACCCCCATTGAGGGACTTTTACCCTCTGCAGGGGGGCAGCCGGCGTATTCTAATGCCCACAGACAGGGCCCCTGGAACAAGTAGACTTTGGAATTCCCTTCCTGTTACCTGTTTCCCTGATTGTACTGATATGCAGAAGTTCAAATGTAAGGTAAACCAACATCTTGTTAATCTTTCCTAATTAGAAGCCCTTTATGTTCAAATGGCGATATGTCTTGTCTGGGGTGAACGTGAGTAAAAAAAATAAATAGATATAAAAGATAAGTATTGGCTGGTGTCTTATGTTCTTAAATATGCATTCAGGAAATCTGTTTTAATACTCTATGGTATATATACTAAAAACACTGTTTTTGTACTTCCAGTCTAGCATGGAGAGTAAACAGCTTCAATATATAAATTATAACAATGTGTATCTAAAGAACTAAACAAACTCGAGCGAACGCCAATGGTCGTTGTCAGCGAGAAGTCAATGGTAAACAGCTGTTGCGATAACGCAAACTCATTTGCAAATGTTATTGAAAAAGGTGCAAAGTACTGGAAATCTGAGGAGACTTGTCGCCCAGACTCCAAGGTAATCTTTTATAATGCCCCGTGTAATAATATTAATATTAATATTATTAGTATTAATAATAATAATAATAATAATAATAATAATAATAATAATAATAATAATAATAAGAGATAATTGGGAAGGAATACCTTAGGAGAACAAGAAAACTCTTGGAAACGAAATTATATAGCAGAAACCTAATAAAAGGTTTAAATACATGGGCAGTATCACTAGTAAGATACTCTGAACAGTTCATAGGGTGGACTAAGAAAGACAACTCAATTAGGAGACCAGGAAACTCATGACTATGAACAATGCACTACACCCAAAGGACGTTGTTGATCGACTCTAGGTGAAAAGGAAAGACGGCTGGAGAGGACTGGTCTGCATAGAAGACTATGTGAATGACACAAAAAATAAGAACTAGAAAAATAAATAATGCAGAACTGAAGGGATAATTATGTCAGTGAGAGACACTGAAAAAATCAGCAAAACGAAAATAGTCGAGAAGGGTCAAGGAGGATAGAAAGACTGAGAAGAGAGCACTGACCAGACCTCCACTTGACAAGTGCGAAAAGAACTGGGACCTTGGGGAGGCTTATCGCCACTCAAATTCCAGTGGAGACCAATGGCCGCTGCCAGCAATAAATCAATGGTAAGCGGCTGTTGCGATAACGATTTCATTTCGTTGACATTCATAATTCTTGACAGCAACTGTTTCGTAGCGCAAAACCATTCATTTAATTATTAGATCAATTAATGAATCTATTTTATCCTTAACTCATCAGGAGAATCAGCAACTATCAATCCATTAAAATAAAATAAAAAGTATTTGGGTATGATTACAAAATCCGGAAATTGGAAGTTGCAATTACCTTTTACTTTATTTTTTATTTTGCCATAATGTCGTTTTTTGATGTTCAACTTCGTGTCAAAAAAACGACATTATTTTTGCAACAACCTAATACATAGATTCATTTTTGAAAAATAATTTATACAATTAATGAATATGAGAAAAAAATATAACGCATGGATTTTTATTTAAAATTCAATATAGTCGACTCCATTCGCCATCAGCTTTTCAAGTTGACCAAGTATAACATCAACTGATTTCACAAGAACTTTTGCGGAATAGCAGTCACCGTTGATGGAACATTATTCACTATATTATTATAAATTTTTCAGAAATTTTAAAATGAATTGTTCCAAAATTAAATTGTTTCGTCTCTTACAATTTGAAATAAGAGAATATTTATTAATTTTTTGAAAGTAAATTTGATACATGTTTATATAAATAAATAACGAAGATAGCTGACAATGGTCATTATTTTTTTTTTTACTGAAAAAAAAATTTATATACAGAGTGATTGAAAAATAACTCCCTATTTTTAAATACATACAATTTATTTTTACATATAATTCATACAGTTAATGAATATGAGAAAAAAATATAACGCATGGAGTTTTATATAAAATTCAATATTTTATCGCCTTTATTCGCCACTAGCCTTTCAAGTCGACCAGGAATAACATAAACTGATTTAACAAGAAATTTTGCGGAATTGTAGTCGTAACTTCATGTATTCGCCATTAAAGTTCTTTTAAATTTAACTTTAAATTTTTTGGTTTGGCTGAGTAGACTTTTAGCCAATACCGGAGAAAAAAGTCGCAGGGCGTTATGTCAGGACTTTTGGCCGGCCATTCGTTTGAACCCCGATGACCCATCCATCTTCCAGGGAATTGGGCATTCCACCATTCACGAACAGCAATAGGAAAGTGTGGATGTACCTCACTACGTTGCAAGATGAAATTTGTCCAAAATTAGTGCTTGGACAATATTGAATATTTGATTTTTATGTATGACTAGCGGGGGTGGCGGGGTGTTTGGAGGTGTGTGTGTTTTTGGTGTAAATGAAAACAAAAATCGTTGGTTGTTTAAAAAAAAAAACGAAGCCTTGACGCGGAGTTGGAAAATAATAGAGTGTAAAAAAAAAGTGCGACTTGGCAGGTGCCCGTTTTTGACGAGTTAATGAAGTGAATTTGGAGTGCGGGACAGTTCGCTTCTTTTTTATGCGAAAAAGCTTAATGCACATTGCGGCGATCGAAAATTGTTGAATATCTATCTTTTCAAAGTCGGGCAAATTCAATAGACAGGCGACCCCAGTTGTTAACTCGTAGATATTATCATTTAGGCACGATATAAAAAGTTTTAAGAAGTTGTGAGGCGACCGATCGATTCTCGGAAAAAAAAGCCTTTCTTGGACATACACGAAAACACACACACACACACACACACACACACACACACACACACACACACACACACACACACACACACACACACACACACACATTTCCGCTTTTATATTTATAGATGGAGCTGCTTCACCGCGATTGGAAAAGCTATGAAAAGGTGAACGAAGGCGTTTACTAGTGGAAGGTTGCTTTCCATTTTTCCAAGATGACGTAATCAGGAAAGATCTATGAATATTATTTGTGAGGACGACTGGTAAGATTTTGTTTTTACAGAAGCAACAATGGTTGCGTGCGACGCTGTGAATGTTCAATGTGGAAGTGGGGGGTTCCCAGCTCTGTGGTTAATATTGAATTACGTCGGGGAAGGGTGTTACAACAAGCATTTGAGTATGTTCTGGTTGGATTGTAATGTGATTTGGTTAAGGACAGTTTTTTGGGTTATAATGTATGTAGCTTCAAGTCTTTTTAATTTCGTGGTGTATTATTTGTTTGTGGCTGACTAAAATTTCGTTGATTTCGAAGGTGAGGAAGTTATGTGTTTTGTAAATGTTGTAATATTACGCTAGAGTCTGTATTATCCATGGTAAAGCGACATGATAGGATGGTGGTTGTGTAACCGACGTAATAAAAACGTAATACACACACACACACACACACACACACACACACACACACACACACACACACACACACATATATATATATATGTATATATATATATATGTGTGTGTGTGTGTGTGTGTGTGTGTGTGTGTGTGTGCGTGTGCGTCTGTTTGTGATGTTTGTCTTTCGTTTCATGTGAATAGCAAAACATAATCAATGCAAAGTGTGAAAAATCAAAGAATGATGACAGCAACAATTAATAATCCGGAAAGAAGTTGGGAAAATGCCAGGAAATTTATTTTTTATGGAAATTTACTCTTTATCGTATGTTTTCACTTCTCCTTCCCACCCGCTTCTCTCTCTCTCTCTCTCTCTCTCTCTCTTTCTCTCTCTCTCTCTCTTCCTCTGGTTCACTAGTAATGAAAATGAACGCACGTATACCCCTGCTCCCAGCTCTGAACTATATATATATATATATATATATATATATATATATATATATACCACTTTTGCAACTATATATATATGTATGTATATATATATATCGCTTTTGCAACTATATATATATTTTTTTTACATAGGCGTCACCACTTATCAAGACCGATAGGCCACTCAAGGATAAGGATTAAAGAGTGTAGAGTAGTCAAAAGGACAATATAGTAATCGATAGTAATGGAAGTTCGGTAAATTTGTTAACTTAAGTGGAACGGCTCATCAGAAACTTGTTCACGTTGGACTTGAAAACAACCATATTATAGACAGCTGGAAAGCAGGAAAACGGAAGACAATTCCACAGGCGTGCAGTTCTAAGAAAGAAGCTTTGATCATGGAATCTATGTTTAGGTTTAGGCACAGATAAAGAGTGTGGAAAATTATTGATAATGTTTTCAGCTAGTCTAGTGTTTCTTGTGAAAGTTTGGCGAGGGGGGACCATAGATTAAAGCTCAGTCGAACACTTTCCATGAAAATAATGATAAAGCAGAGACAAACTCGCAACATCTCTTCTGTGAGATAGAGGTTGCAGCGAAGAGAAAAGGACATCTCCCACCAGGCCAGGAAGTCTATTTTGAACCCTATCAAGGCAGGACAAGTCTTTTCTAGCAGCTCCTGCCCATATGTGGCAACAGTATTCCATCCTTGGACGTATCTGACTCTTATATAGATAGAGAATTGCATCAGCAGTGAGATATCTACTGGATCGATAGAAGGATCTGATCATTTTTCCAGCGGCCTTGGCAACAGATTTGATGTACGCATTCCATTTAAGATCAGGAGTAAAGGTCAAGCCCAGAAGCCTGTCAAAACTTAAGGCCTACCCAAGACGAGAGCCATTCATTTTAATTGATGCCAGATGGGGATCAGAACGTTGATGATGTAAAGATAGAAGCTTGGTTTTAGATGCATTAAAAGTAACTAGCCACTCCTTTTGTACAACGTGATCAAGATCAGAGGAGAGAGAAGCGGAGAGAACTTGGTCGTTTACTGTCTTAGATGTGCCACCATAGATGGTAGTGTCGTCAGCAAAAATGTCTACGAATGATGTAAGGATGTGATTTGGAAGATCATTAATGTAGATCAGGAAAAGAGTTGGGCCTAGGATGGACCCCTGAGGGACTCCATCATTTATACTGTGAGCTTCTGATTTTTGCCCATCAACTACTACTCTTATGAACCTATCAGAGAGAAATGATTTAATAATTGAGAAGACATTTCCAGCTATACCATAGCTGGAGATCTTGTGAAGTAAACCTTTATGCCATACCCTATCAAAGGCCTTTGATATGCCAAGAGCAATTTCCCTAGAAAGGTTGCCTCTGTCGAGAGATTCGCTAATCCTATGAGATATAACTGTAAGCACATCTGCTGTAGATCTAGCAGAACGGAAACCATACTGTGTGCCACTAAGAAGGTTATTTTTGCTGAGATGGTTGATTACTTCTCTATTTAACACAGATTCCAGCAACTTACTCATGACGCACAAGAGACTTATATATATATATATATATTACCAAATATATATATATATATTTACCAAAAATGAAAAATACTATAATGAAGCCCTTAAAAACTCTGGATATAATTCACAAATTAAATTCATAAATGAAAATGATAGAAACATAAACTGCATTAAAAATAAACCTATTAAGAGCGTAATAACATATAATATGGCAATGTCTTCCCGTATATGAGTTAAGAAAAATAACCAGGAGACAAAAAAAGATAAAACCAAACTACAAATATTAGATAATAATATAAATAAACAACAAACTAAAACCCGCAAACGTAAGAATAGACACAAGGAGATCCTATGGTTCAACCCCCCGTATTCCAAAAACCTAGAAACAAACATAGCTAGAGAATTTTTTAAAATATTAGATAAGAACTTTAAAGCCCCCCATAGATATAATAAGATTTTCAATAAGAACACAATTAAAGTCTCTTACTCTACTATGCCTAACCTTCATCAGAAAATAATTAGCTCTAATAATAATAAAATTAATAAACTACAAAATGCAACTATACAAAATACATCGGACTGTAACTGTAGAAGAAAAAATAAATGTCCCCTACAAGGCTCATGTAAAATTAAAAATGTTATCTATAGCTGCACAGTATCAAAAACTCCAAATATACAAGAACCTATCAACAGCCATAACTCAACTACCAGATTAAATAATAACACCAACTTAAATCAATCTACCGATCAATTATTAACCAACCCACCACATTATAATCCAACAATAGACCTAACGGAAAATAATCATAATAATCAAGAGGTAATATATATTGGTTCCACATCTGGCCCAATAAAACATAGAATTTCAACGCACAAACATTCTTTTAAAAATAACTCTCTATCAAACCAAACTACTCTATCCAACTATATTTGGCAACTAAAAAATAGCAATATTTCTTTCAACTTAAAATGGCAAATAATTGAGACTTGCAAATCATATAAACCAGGAGATAAATTTTGTACATTATGTGCAAAAGAAACCCTAAAAATTTTAAAATATGAAGATATAAAAAGCACAACCAAACTAGTAAATTCAAGACACGAGCTTCTATCGTGTAATCATAAACGTTGGTTTAAATTTAATAAATATAAACCACCTTAAATTATTATAAATTACTCATTAGTAAAAATAGATTTTTTTTTTTTTTTTTTTTTTTTAATAAATTAAGTTAAACCAATTACCGCCCTTAGACTCGTAAATCAAATAATAAATAAAGCCATGACAATTATCTCCCCTTAAAAACTTGCAAAAAAAAAAAAAAAAAAAAAAAAAAAAAAACTCTCTCTCTATAGATATTAACTGTAGCGTCTCTAAATCAAAATACGCTAACGGAAACAATTTACTGCACGAGCGTCGCCTTTTAAAATTCATCATTCAATAAAATAAAAAGCTATAGCAAACATCTAAATGACTACTTTAAATACAGTTCCTGATTTCAAAAAAAGAAAAACCAAAAGGTAATTATATATCTATATATTTTTAAATCAAATTTATTATGTAAATTCAAAAATATATATTTTTTTTCTACTCATTTCTATCTCTAACCTATACAAATTTTCTTATTAATTTTCTTATAAATTTTATATCCAAACCTTTTACTTCAATTTTTCAGATTCATCTGCCTTACTTTTAATGCTAGGTTTATTTTTGGTGTCTTTTCAATTCAATAGAAATCCTCCTAAATTTGCTGATGAGGAGACCGTGCTTACCAAAAAAACTATGTATAATTATTCTACGTGACTTCATGTATACCACAAATAAAAAGCACGGATTTCCGAAACGATCGTACAGATAATTGACTTTGTTGTTGTTCCTTCTTATGAAACTGATTTTTAATTTAATTAAATTTTGATTGTTAAATTTAAAATTTTTTAAAACTTTTAAATTATAAATCACATTACTTAATATTGAATTAGCTCTAGGACATTTAACTATCGAGCTTATTATATATCTAAATTACAACGAGCATTTCCTGTATTTTAATTAAACTAGTAATTTCACTATTACATTAAAATACACTTAGCTCTTTAGACTATTATTCTAATCTCCTTTAAATTATATATATATATATATATATATATATATATATATATATCACTTTTGCAACTATATATATATATATATATATATATATATATATATATATATATATATATATATAATAGATTTCATATTGTTTATTTCCTTTAATGGATTAACCTGCAAAATTTATATATATATTTTGTAAACTGATGAGAAAGATTACATTCTTCGAAACTCCTTGGAATAAGGTCTCATTGAAATTTAATGGTTTTTAATTTTAAATATTTCTAACCAGAAATACACACACACACACACACACACACACACACACACACACACACACATATATATATATATAAAATAAAACACACACACACACACATATATAAAATAAAACACACACACACACATATATATAAAATAAAACACACACACACATATATATAAAATAAAACACACACACACACACACACACATATATATATATAAAATAAAACACACACACACACACATATATATAAAATAAAACACACACATATATATATATAAAATAAAACACACACACACACACACATATATATATAAAATAAAACACACACACACACACATATATAAAATAAAACATACACACACACATATATTGTTAATGAACATATGTTTTACCGTCTACGACTCAACAGCATGACTGAATGTAGTCAAATTCGAAACTGGAATAGAATACCTGTCGCTCGTTTTAATGGTACCACTCCAGAGTTTATAAGGTTTTTTTTTTGTTTTTTGAAGATTTGAATAAATTTTTTAATAATATATATATATATATATATATATATATATATATATATATATATATATATATATATATATATATATACCAGTCACCTAAATTATTGGTAAATACCCAGATACGCTACTACAAAACGCCGTCCACTCTAATTTGTTTTTTTTATAGGTAATTGAGGTCGCTGACAACGAATCTGATAGTCAAACTTGGGGCAAATTTACTTTGTATGAATAAATTATTTACTTTTTAATAGACATTTCAAAATGGGAGGCGTGAATTATTCTACCCCCTGTCTTTCCAAGCTTATAACTACTCGAAAAATGTAATTCAAGCCCTAATTTTTTTCAATTAAAGGAGCAAGGACCAAGGTTTCATAAAAAAAAACAAGAAAAAACAAACAACGTGGTTTAAAAAAAAAAGGTTTTAAACTTCGAACTTTACAGGTAAATTTCTAAAAAACACTACTTTTTTTGTTTTAAATTTGAATATATTACTTATTGACCTTTTCTCTTCAATTTGTGATATATCTTTAGCTTTCTTTCTCTCTTTCTCTCTCTCTCTCCATCTCACACAGCATCTGTTTAACCTTCGAACGCAACAACCCTTTCTCCTTCCTTCTCTTTCTTTCTCTCTATTCTCTCTTACGCCCTCACATTCTCTGTCTTCTTTTCCTTTTCTCTCTTTCTCTGCCTTTCTCATCCCCTCGCCCTGTCTGTCTGTCTGTCTGTCTGTCTGTCTGTCTCTCTCTCTCTCTCTCTCTCTCTCTCTCTCTCTCTGTATATACACTCATCTCTCTCTCTCTTTCTTTCTTGCACTCACTCTGGCATGCTTGTATAAACCTCACTTTTATTATTTTTTCACGCACTGGTCGTCTATCTCCTCTTTCTTCTTCTTCTTCTTCTTCTTCTTCTTCTTCTTCTTCTTCTTCTTCTTCTTCTTCTTCTTCTTCTTCTTCTTCTTCTTCTCTCTCTCTCTCTCCCCGTGTCTATATGTATCTATTTTTCTATCTCCCTTTCCCCCTCCCCTCTCTCTCCATCCATCTCACACTACATCCGCATCCAAACTTTATATCTCATACATACAGAAATTCTTATTCTTTTTCCCGCACACTGTCCACTTAACTCTATACCACACATCTACGCACACTTTTCCACCTTCTATCTCTCGTCCACCCCCACCTCTCTCTCTCTCTCTCTCTCTCTCTCTCTCTCTCTCTCAGTCTTCCCACCCATCATCACAAAGACACACAAAAGACGAGAATCTTCCCGTCCTTTGTGTACACTATGTACAAGATGAAGTTGACACAGGTGATCGCACCGGTCATCTATTAGACTAAAGAAAACGCCCAACTTAGATTTCTTGAAATCTGTCCAACGTCTTATCGCTGAGCAAAGCAAATATTTCCTGTGTTCACAGTTTTCCGTGTTTAGTTTCGAATTCATACTTTTAACGAGCGCACTTACACCAATCAGAGAAGAAGAAACAGTTTCGTCAGAGGATACTATAGAAAAGCCGATAAATCAATATAAAATAGCGAGTTTAATTAAATATATCATCACAAGCGTCATTTATAGAGACGTGCTGGCGTCAGCTTCCTTCCTTTCATTTTATATCTAAGAAATTTCTTTAAGTATTTAAATGTTTAAATATTTTATGTTCGTACATAAATCTATCTTAACTATTATATTATAAAACTCAAATCGTCTTGCTTGGGGGCTGAAACCGTGTTTCCGGTCTACAGCTTCCGGTTTGCAAAAATTCTGCGCATACGTAATTACATAAAAACAATCGACATTTTTTTTTTGCGTTTAAAATATGCAACTAAAAACAAAACTAAATCCGTTCTGTATTTTTTTTTCATCTTTTAATTTTATTTGTATTTTTCATCGCAAGTTGGAATCGTTTTCAAACAAAAACAAAACAAATGTTTACGATTTAATGTCTTTTATATATTGTGTAATTGACAGTTTAAAGACAACAAAATTACTCAAATCAGCTTGCCCAGTCGTTGAAACAATATAAATCGAAGTTTTTATAATTTTATACAAAATAAACGCTTTTATTTTTAATTTTATTCAATATAAGCGTTTTTATTTTTAATTTTAAACAATGTAAACAGAATTTCTTTTTAACAAATATTGTTCACAGATGCTTTTTATTATACGGGGAAAGGCATTATGGTTTAAAGGTCCCAAATTTTTACAAGGATTACTTCGGTTGTATTTTCATTGCAAGTTGGAATCGCTTTCAGAAGAAAAAAAAATGTTTTTCTAACGTAAAAAAAAACAAGACAAAACAACAAACTACTTGACCATTTTACATATTTTTAAAAAACATTTGGTATTTTTTTACGGCCTAACCCTGAGTAGTTTAACTCCTAAAAAGAAATCAAAATCTACTTTTTTTTTACGTTTCACATTTTAGAGTAGGGGATCACCGTAAAATAATAAACAGTAATTTAATCATTATCAACTTTTTTCAAATTAAGTTGCGGGGTGGAGGGGGTGCTAAAAGAAGAACGGATTGGAGAGTCATCAGTTCCAAACATTTAAAAAATACGCAGAACACTACAAAATGTGTGTGTGTGGGGATTTATTTTTATTTTTTTTATTTTTAAGATTTGGATACTCATGTAGAGTTTGAACAAGACGTAACTAACTGGCCGCTCGGCTTTACTCGAAACATGACGTAAACAACCGGTTTTCGCCGAGCGTCGCCGATTATCAAGGAATATATCGAAGAAAACGTGTAAATATAAAAACATCACCGAACTCGCTGTTGAATACGTTAAGTTTGGGAAAATAAGTTCCAACTAAAAAACTATGCAAAATACGGTTAGAAACTCACTCAATATATGTTATCGTAACATAGGCGGCCATATATTAAGTGTTTCTAACATTATTTTGTATAGTTTTTAGTTTGTCTTTTTCAAATATATCGATAAACACTATGATTTTCGAACCGAATAAACATTTTACATTAAATAAAAACACTAAAAACTTATTCAGTTAGCCAGAAAAGTAACTTACCTTGCATTTGATAACATTTATTTGTTATATATTTGTCTTTTGACAACTTCTTCGAATCTGTGTGTACAGTAAAACAAATCCCCAAAAGATACCATAAAAATTTAATTTAACTTGGAAATACTATTTAGATTGGACATGCGTACACTGCACAAGCACCATTATTATTATTATTATTATTATTATTATTATTATTATTATTATTATTACTATTACTATTATTATTATTATTATTATTATTATTATTATTGTTGTTGTTGTTGTTGTTGTTATTATTATTATTATTATTATTATTATTAACAACAACAACAACAACAACAACTGAAGTAGATAGCATCGCCTGGCGCCACACCAACTAGTTGTAAGGGCCAGGAAGGATGGAAAGACCGAGATGGGAGAGTACTAACCTGATCTCCACTGGAAGTGTGCAGTTCAAATCTGGTACATTGGGGGAGGCATTTTGCCACCCAAACCCTAGGAAGCACTAATGGCTAATGCCAACGAGAAATTAATGACAACGGCCGTTTCGATAACGCGCAATCGTCTGCACAAGTGGTCAAGAGGTGGAGAACACTGGAAATCTGGGGAGACTTGTCACTGGGTCTCCAGGGAACAACACAGCTTCTGCCAGTAAGTGATTACTGGTGATGGCCTGTGAGACAACTCCTAATGAGTGAAATAATAATAATAATAATAATAATAATAATAATAATGATGATGATGATGATGATGTCCCTTTCCAAATTCACCACCACCCTGATTTAATATCGTAGATGTTTACTATATTTTCTTACTTTTTAACCAATAATATTGTCCTTTCGATTAAAATAACCTGTAATGATTTAAGCAAAAAAAAAAAAAAAAAAAAAAAGCTAAAAACAACCCGAGGTTAAAAATAATGTTATAAATTATTCTCACCATATATATGTGTGTGTGTGGGGGGGGGTGCATTAGAAGGCTATAGTCATGTGGGCTTCCGGTGTGAGAAGCGGTGTGAAAAATGAACAACTGGCGGAAATCTTGTATATATACATATGTACATCTCTCTCTCTCTCTCTCTCTCTCTCTCTCTCTCATATATATATATATATATATATATATATATATATATATATATATATATATATATATATATATATATATATATATATACAGTGGTGATCATATTTATTGGCACGGTAAAATTTTGTCTAATAAATTCTAAAAAAGGGATTAAATTAAAGAAAATAACAAAGTATATTATGTATTTTTAACTGGCCTTTCCGATGCAGCAATCGGATTTTAGAAAAAAATAAATAACAAAGGAACAACAAACATAATTGCAAAAAACCCTTGTTCAAAATTATTGGCACGATTTATTTAATAATCAATTGTATAGCCTTTGGCCTTGATTACCTTCCTCAGTCGCTTTTCATAGTTTACAACCAAGTTGTTGCACTCTTCAGTAGTAATTTTAGCCCACTCTTCCTGACAATAATCCTCCAATTGAATAAGATTCTTAGGCTTCCTTTGCATTACCCTCAATTTTAATGTTCTCCATAAATTTTCAATTGGATTAAAGTCTGGGCTTTGTGATGGCCACTCCAAAACATTAATATGATTGTCCTCAAGCCATTTCTTAGTCAGTTTAGCCGAATGCTTTGGGTCATTATCTTGCATGAACCACCAACGACGACCAAGTGAGAGCTCTTTAGCAGAGTCTTTCAGGTTTTCATCCAATATTTTAACATAATCTTCCTTTTTTATGCTACCTGTGACCTTAACAAGTCGCCCTGGTCCAGAGGCAGCAAAGGATCCCCAAAACATCAAACTGCCTCCACCGTGCTTCACTGTGGGTATGGTGTTCTTAGGCAGGAAAGCTTCGCCAGATTTTCTGTAAATATAAGACACTTTATTATGGCCAAATAACTCTATTTTCGTTTCGTCAGTCCATAGAACACGTTTCCAGAATGCAACATCTTTATCAATATGACGTTTTGCAAAGGCTAGCCTTGCTTTCAGGTGCATAGGCTTCAATAAGGGAGTCTTTCTCGGACGACATGCTTTTAAACCAGCTCTCTTCAAAACTCTACCAACTGTATGTCGAGATACATTCACTCCAGAGGTGCTCTGTTCATCAACAATCTCCCCAACAGAGATCCTTGGGTTTTGTTTTACTTGTCGAACAATTTTCCGTTCATCTCTTGGGGAAAGAATCCTTTTTCTCCCTCTACTCTCTAAACTCATAACGTGGCCTTGCGATTTGAACTTGTTTATTATGGCTCTAAAAGTGGATTTGGGAAGGTTTAGCTTCTTTGAAATCTTATCATAGCCCTCCCCATTGGTATGGCATGCTACAACAAGCTTCCTGACGTCTTCGCTGTGTTCCTTAGTTTTAACCATGGCGATTGAAAATTATAATTTAGTCACTTATAATAGTTTAAATAAATCGCTATCTAAAAATTATCTGAAAAAAATTATTCACTGAATTAGCGTTAAACAAGCATAATATGGCTATAAAAAAGTTCAGATAGCACGTAAACCGGAAATTGATTGATATTATACTGATACTAAAAGAAAAACAAAGCCGTGCCAATAATTTTAAACAAGGGTTTTTTGCAATTATGTTTGTTGTTCCTTTGTTATTTATTTTTTCTAAAATCCGATTGCTGCATCGGAAAGGCCAGTTAAAAATACATAATATACTTTGTTATTTTCTTTAATTTAATCCCTTTTTTAGAATTTATTAGACAAAATTTAACTTTTATTTTACCGTGCCAATAAATATGATCATCACTGTATATATATATATATATATATATATATATATATATATATATATATATATATATATATATATATATATATATATATGTATATATATATATATATGTATATATATATGTATATACATATATATATATATATATATATATATATATATATGTATATATATATATATATATATATATATATATATATATATATATATATATATAGCTGGATATAATGAATTGACGCTTATTTACAACGCCTGAGTAAACCACTTATGATTTATATGACGCAAATTTCCTCGTGTTTTACGATTCTCTTAACTTTGACGTGGTGACAATTTTTAAGACTTAAATCGCCTTCATATTCCCTGCATGATGGGGAGACGTTAGTATATATAGCAGGAAGTT
>NC_136498.1:123240781-123270781 GCF_053919585.1 Euprymna scolopes | reverse complement strand
GGGGTCAACCATGTATGTCGTCATAAAAACGTGTATCGATATTTGGGGTCGTTCATCTCATTATTTTTCCTCTCTACTTCTCTTGTTTATTCTCCTTTTTATTGGCTTAAGGCGTTACGCATGCGCACACCAAATCTCTTGCGAGCTTTTAAAACATTGTTTTCTGGCAGCCATTTTTTTTTTCTCTTTACAAGCTATCACGATATGTCAGACAAGTGTGCTGCCGCTTTCGTAAGTAGCTTCTTTTTTTAAAGCACGCATAAAATTTTATGTTTGTTCCAATTTTATGCAGCCAACTTTCATAACAGTTTGTCCAAAATTATCATAAAAATCGAAAAATTAAAAAATAAATATTTTAACGATTTTTTTTTTTTTTTGTAATTAGAATATAAAGAGTTGAAACTATAACATTAAATATTTTGAAATGGAATTAATTGATTTTTTTTTCTTGGGAGTCATCACTAGGCCTGTGACAACAGCATATTCTTTTCATTGTTTTGACTCTTGAGTATATATCCGTTAATATTTTATATGTTTTTATATGGACTGATGTGGTTCTCGGTTGACTGACTGTGTCTTACTGTGCTGGATATGTACTTGAGAGTCAAAAAAATGGAAATAATATTCTGTTGTCACAGTTCTAGTCATCACTTATCAAGGCCCGTAGGCCACTCGAGGATAAGGTTAATGAATGTATGGTGGTAGTGTAGTAATCGTTAATGTTGTAAATTGGGTAGAATTTGATTATTTATGGGGACGGCTCAATGAGAACTCGTTTAAGAATTCTGGCTTCACGAGGGAAGAGAAACGCGGAACCAATTGTTATTACACGCGACTGAGACAACCGTCAAGCCAACTGGACAATAAACGTAAACCGCTTCCGTCTAGATGACTCAACGCGGAAAATACCATCGATACGACCCGACACAGTACCCAACATTTTGTCTACACGGCCCGTCATGGTTCTGAACATTTTCGTCGACCCGACAACACGATCCAAACAACTCCATTGAAACGACCCGACGCATTCCCGAACAACTTCGCTGAGAGCAACCTCAGCAGTCGTTCGCTGAATAGCTCTAGCGTCGGTTTTTTATAACCCTTGGACGAACTCATTTTCGCCGTAGGTATGCCCGACTAGGGCATTGGCATATCATTCTGTAGCCTTCCCGAGTATGCTCGTCACGGGAATCGCTTTACAATTCAATAACCTTCTTCTTCTTCTTGCTCGTCCGTCGAAGTCGACGAAGACCAAGGTATCAATCAGTTTGGCGTCAGGGGTTTGTGGGTCCTGAGATGGCTGATGAGGCCAATCCGTGCTCGGCAGACTCTTCCACACTCTGGACACGTGAAGGCGGTATCGGCAGGCTGTGAACCGGCAGCTCTCTCCTTCCTCCTCTTGCGCTTCTGCTAGTCGTGTGTCATGCGTTGATTCTCTGCCCTGTCGGCTCCTAGGCTGATGACGCAACGCCAGGCCGAACGTTTAGCAGCACGACTCTCCCAAGACTGGGGGCTGATGTCAAAGTCTTTTAGGGACGTTCTCAGACAGTCTTTATATCGTTTCTTTTGGCCCCCTGCATTCCGCTTTCCCTGGCTGAGTTCCCCATAGAAAAGTTGTTTGGGGATTCGGCTGTCGTTCATGCGATAGACATGGCTTGCCCACCGGAGCTGGGTTTTGCGTATTATGGTGGTGATGGTATGGAGCCCCGCGCGCTTCAAGACTTCTGTGTCAGGAATTCTGTCTTGCCAGCGGATGTTGAGAAGATTACGGAAGCATCTGAGGTGGAAGCCATTCAATTGTTTTTCATGTCTTTTATATGGCGTCCAAGTTTCACATGCGTAGAGTAGGGTCGTCAGGACGACCACTTGGTATACTTTCAGTTTGGTTGCGAGTGTAATGCCTCTCCTCTTCCACACATTGTCTCTAAGTCTTCCAAATGCACTGCTCGCTGTGGAGATCCTATGGTTAACCTCAATGTCAATGTTGGTGGTGCGGGAGAGGGTGCTGCCAAGGTAGGTGAATTGCTCCACAGCATGGATCTTCTGCCCTTTGACAGTGATGCCGGGTTCATGGTATGCATCTCCTGGGGCGGGTTGGTACATAACTTCTGTCTTCTTTGTACTGATCGTGAGACCAAAGTTGTCACAACTCGTGGAGAATCCGTCCATTTGACGTTGCATCTCATTTGGGGCATTAAGGGTGCAGTCATCAGCAAATAGAAGTGGTTTCCCTCACTTTCGTGACTGCCTGCATTCGCCTGATGTTGAACAATTCCCCGTCACATCTGTACTTGATTGCAATGCCAGAGTGACTGTCTTTGAAAGCGTCCTGGAGCATGGCAGAGAAAACCATGCTGAAGAGCTTCGGGGCTAAGACACAGCCCTGCTTGACCCCGTTGGTCACAGGGAAGGGCTCTGAGGGGTCGCCGTCATCCAGGACACGAGCGGTCATGCCCTCATGGAACTGTCTGACAATGGCGATGAACCTGTCTGGACAATCAAATTTTTTCATGATCCGCCAGAGGCCATTTCGGCAAATAGTGTCGAAGGCCTTGGTCAGGTCGACGAACGTGGTGTAGAGGCCCCGATGCTGCTCGACACACTTCTCCTGCAGTTGGCGTGCAGCAAAGATCATATCAGTCGTCCCGCGGCCCGCTCGAAAGCCACACTGGCTCTCGGGAAGACGACCATCTTCAAGGTGCACCAGCAGGCGGTTGAGAAGGACGCGGGCCAGGATTTTCCCGGCGATGGAAAGAAGGGATATCCCGTGGTGGTTGTCACATGAATGACGATTTTCCTTGCGTTTGTAAATGTGAACGATAGTAGCATCACAAAAATCTTGGGGTAATTCTTCACTCTCCCACATGGATTGGAAGAGTTCTGTTAGTCTTAAAAGCAGTGTAGGTCCACCAGCTTTGTATACTTCTGCTGGAATTGAGTCAGGGCCGGGGGCCTTCCCAGAGGAAAGTTGCTTGATGGCTTTGCTTACTTCCTCTGATGAGGGTGGGATGTCGAGCTCCTCGTTGATAGGCTCCTGGCGTAGTCGGTCGATGGCTTCATCGTTGATGGAAGATGGTCGGTTTAGCACACTGTTAAAGTGCTCTACCCATCTATCAAGGATCTGCTTTTTGTCATTCAAGACAGTGGTTCCATCGGAGCTAAGCAGGGGGAGGAGCTAGAGGACTGGGGACTGTAGACAGCCCTCAGCGCATCGTAAAAATTCCTCATATCCTGGCTATCGGTATGCTCCTGGATCTCATCTGCTTTGGCGCTGAGCCAGGCATCCTGCATGGAGCAGAGTCTGGCCTGCACCTTGCTGCGGATGTTGATGAAGGCAGCTTTCTTTGCGAAACACTTGGGGTCACTCTGATGTGCACGGAGAAGTTGGCGTTTCTCCTCCAGGAGGGGCTGAATCTCAGAGTCATTTTCATCAAACCAGTCCTGGTGCTTCTTTTGCTTGGGTCCAATGATTTTGAGAGCGATGGAGTAGGTGGAGTCTCTGAGGTGTGCCCACTGATCTTCGATAGTGTCCGAGGTGGTGAGGGGGACAGATAGCTTGTCGTTGATTGCTTCCTGTAGCTCATGGATGACATCTGGACTTTTAAGTTTTTCCAGGTCAAGGCGCTTTGTGACTTTCTGGCCCTGAGGCCGCCTCTTGGGTTGGATGTAGAGGCACATTTTGGATATGATCAGGCGGTGGTCTGTCCAACAGTCGGCACCACACACAGCCTTGGTCAATCTTACGTCTCTCCTGTCCCTTGCCCTGATGATGACGTAGTCAATCAGATGCCAGTGGTGGGAGCGTGGGTGCATCCATGACGTCTTGCTACGGGTGGGTAGGCGGAACATGGTGTTGGTGATTGAAAGGTCGTGTGCAGAGCAAAGGCTGAGCAGCCGTAGGCCGTTGCTATTGCACTTGCCCACTCCATGGTGGCCAAGGACCCGGTCCCAAGTGGAATGGTCCATGCCAACGCGGGCATTGAAGTCGCCGAGGACGATGAGCTTCTCTCTCTGCGGAGCAGCGGAGATGAGGCTTTCCAGATCTTCATAGAACTGGTCCTTGGTATCTTTGGGGTTAGTCATGGTTGGTGCGTAGGCGCTGATCAGTGTGGCGGTTCTTGCCTTGTTGAGCGGGAGTTGCATCTTCATCAGCCGGTCATTGATGCCGTCCGGGATGCTGACCAGCTTCCTCACATGCTCAGTCTTGATGGCAAAGCCCACGCCAGCCTCTCTGCGCTCCTCACTGCTGCGTCCACTCCAAAAAAAGGTGTAGCCACCACCTGACTCTGTCAGTTGACCCTTGTCTGAGAGGCGAGTCTCACTGAGGGCTGCGATGTCTACTTTATAACGGGCAAGCTCCCTTGCTACGAGAGCAGTTCTTCTCTCGGGTCGGTCAGCTCTGGTGTTGTCGAGCAAAGTACGAACATTCCATGATGCTATGTGTATATATGTATGTATGTATATGTACATACATACATATATGTATGTATGTATATGTATGTATGTATATATACATACATACATATATGTATGTATATGTATGTATGTATATATACATACATACATATATGTATGTATGTATGTATATATACATACATACATATATGTATGTATGTATATGATGATTGTGTGTATATATGTATGTATGTATATGTACATTTACTTTTTACTGGAGATCTATATCCCCACGTATATGTATATATGTAGGTGTGTGTGTGTATGCATATATATATATGTGTGTGCAATTCACACAGGGTGATGTGATGCGCAAGTGTGTTAGCTATGAGGTAGCGTCTTGGCTTACGCACCATCTCGCTCTCAGCAACCACCACTGGCTAGCCTTGCGCGAAACGAGAAGCCGAGTGCGTAAGTCTTCTCCTGTCAGTACACAGCCTCTCCATCATCAAGACCTCTGCTGTGCCTCCTCGTGGTCACACACGGTAACTGGTTGTCATGCGACTCCAGGCTGAATCAGTAGAGGATCTCGGAACAGTAGGGAGTCCCAGAGGGACTGTGCTACGGCCAACCGGCGTGAGGACATGCCCTGACACATTACCAATCCCTATCCCAGCCATGGGTCAAATGGCCTCACTGCCTTGTGAGAGCCATGGAAATGGATAAGGCTAGGGGAGCAACCCCGACAGAAACGATGGAGTGGAGCCCCTTAGGCGGTTGGATGGCATACTTGCCTCCCTCCGGCAGCTCCTGCACCCTTGTTCGTCCCCAGCCGTCTCGACTATGTCTTGCCGTTGGAATTGGGCGGGCCAGGACGAGAGAGTGAGGCCGATGCAGCGCAAGTCCCCCTCACTATAATCCAAATCCAGCACAAGTCAGGGTGTCAAACATTGCGTCAACACCAAGCCCTGTGGCGATGCGCGAGCGGCAAAGCAGCAGGTGTGGAAATCACTGGGAGCTGTAGCTGCAAACCTGCACACAGGCGGCCCAGAAACTGGTCGTACTCTACTCGACCGAAGCAGCAAGGGGGTGCAGGCAACTGGCTGGCCGACCGAGCAGTCCTTTTCAGGATCACTCTGCTCGCCTCCATGGCATGAGGACGGGGCGATAAAAGGAGCCCTAAACATAGCTGCTTCACCATCACCCCTGGCCAGCATACCGCGGCTGGCGGGGTTTCCCTCACAGCGGTCGAGACAATTCAATAACCACAGCATGACAAACAACGAACCAACATTTCTTGTAAAAATTTCATAAAAATCCAATCAGTTTCATAAATACATAAAATGAATTCCTTCTTTCTACAAGCAAAATACAAACGAAAAACCTTGTATGCAAAAAGCGTAGTTAAAAGTGCGCGCGAGTGTCACTACTCAGAAATAGCTGGACAACGTTGCACTGAATGACATCTTGATGAGGTGACTGAGTGCAAATATCTGTTTCCATTTTCCTGGCATCCTAATTAACATCTAATGATGAAAGTCTAGATTCCTTTCTGGGTGAACTGGAAATCAATGCGAATCTTGCTAATAGATAAATTTCTTATTTCAATCCGTTTAAATTGTTCTCTTTATAATGACGCCATTTTGTTTTTCTTCTTTTAAATGTCAAATTGAATTTTTGCGCAATAAAATCCAGATCAGATTTCAAAATAATATAAATAAATTAATTAATAAAGATATAAAAATATTTTCATAAACACAAAAGTTCAATGAAACGAAGCACAGTGTTTTCGCACAAACGCGTGCTAGTGCACGTGCGGGTTACCGCTGGCGAGAGTAGTGCTGCTGGGACGATTAATCAAAATCGGAATCGGGAATCGTGAAAATCGGTCATTTGGGGACATCGGGATCGGAAAAATTTACTGGTGCCGGGAATGATTATTTTAATTCTTTTTTTTTTTTTTTTTTTAAACTTGATTTTCCGTTGCTCTCAGCAATGAACAAATGATAAATATTTATTGAGCTAAAAATAACAAATAAAGTTAAAACCTATAGATCAGACCATGAATGTATTTTTACGTTTGCGAAAATATATGCAAACGCTACATGTGTTTTGAAGGTCATCTGAAAAATAATTTAAAAATAACAACTCTACGGTTAAGTATTTAGAATTTTTTAAAAGAATTGGAATCGGTGATTGTATCGAAATCGGAAATTTAACACATAATCAGTGATGCCTCCGCTCAGTCTCGAAAGACAAAGGATACCTCCTGTTGGGGCAGGTGCGCGTGTAATCGTAAAGAGGTAAGGATTGCGCAATCTCCAACCACCCCTCTACTGAATCGGCACTGTTTGAGTCCAGTGACAAGAAGAAGACCAGAACGACTGGAAACAATGCCGAGATAAGCGGAGACCACATACAGCAACTGGAAGTACCAACTGGTCAGTAACTGGTTAGTACTGACAACGTTGCTTAACTTCGGTGATCTTCAGTGACTTCAGTGAAGGAGAACTCGTGTGTCAAAGTGATTATGCCGTACAGAATCAGTAATTGTATCGGAATCGAAAAAAATATTGTAATCGTCGCATCACTACGTAAGAGATCAATCAACAATTCAATTAAGGGTAGTCTTTTATATAAAAGTTGCTTGTTTTCGTGGCTTTTCCTATGTGTGCTGTTTGGTGTATTGTTGCAATATTTTTTAACTAGTCATGGTAGTATGGTCCCTCACAGTTGGGAGATTCTATTCATAAACGATGCCGCTAGAAACTGACAAATCAAATTAATTCATATTCTGCTATCAGCCAATCAGAAACTAACGTTGCTGCATAAAAAGTAAATTTTTTTTTTTTATTTTTTTTTAGCAACGTTGCATATGTTTTCTTCGTGTTCACGCGAGAAGGACCTTTGGCTCTTTAGCTACAAAATTATAAATTTCGGAACTTGTACAGAACAGTTGTCTCCTGAGAACTCGTCATCTCCAAGACTTCTATAGAATGACAACCACTCAGGAACTCTTCCTAGACTAAACATGGCTTCTAACTCAAGAAGAGCTAATCAATAGTCCGTATTCTGCATAAGTACAAAATGGTCCGGCTTAGAGCAATACACGACATTGGGCATGTTCGACTTTGAGCGATGGTTACAGGACGTGTATAGAATAACTACACATCGGAAACTCTTCTGAGAGTAAACATGGCTTCCAACTCAAGAGTATCGTTGTGTCGTTTGGTGATTTATTTGAAGATTCTTGATAAATTGCAGAAACATATCTGTAAGTTGATGGCCCCACACTTTCTTCTTCACTGAAACCTCTCTCTTACAGACGTGATGATCTACAAAAAAAGTCTTTGTTTCCTTTTTTTCCCCCGTTACTTTCCCTCTCTGCCATGCTCTAATCAAGTCTGTTCACCTATTCCACAAATCCCAAAACCTCACCATGAAAACTTCACCATGAAAACTTCACCATGAAAACTTCACCATGAAAAGTCTCCAGAAAAAATACAGGATTAAATTTAGAGCACCAACTTCCAACGTAGACCCACACTACCATTTCTCCTTCTCCAACATCGGAGGTCTACATTCCAAATTTCCATTGGGTGAAACCCAATTACAAGAGACAAAACAAGACCTATTATTCCTAAGCGAAACTGGCACTGGATCGATTATTTCCTTAGATGAGTTTGTGACTAAAAGATACTCTAACTTAACAATCTGATCCCCAAGATCGTCATTGGCATGGAATATGTGCCAATATTTGAGATGACGTTCATTGTGATAGGTAAAAGAAGAATGACTTACATTGACAACCTACTACAGGGCACAGGATTGGAAAGTGTTTGGGACCTGCAAACTCTCATGCGAGATCGAGAGAACTGCAGAAGTCATGTAGATCCGCTGGAGAATCATCCTGAAAGACGACGGAGATGAGATAAGATGAGATTCATTAAATCGCTTCAAAATACAGATACTGAGAAACAAATAAAAGCAAATGGATTATTTTCCCTCGGCACCAGTTTCAGTAGCAGTAACGCGGAAAATACGGGAAGACTTAAACAGACCATAACCTGCATTTGTCGTGCCGTAATTTGTCGTATATAATTAGTTAAACAGATAGAAGACCCTAAATTGCCCTATATGCGCTTTCGGGTTGCACTTGCTCATATTTGCCCTCTATCGCCCTAACAACAACAAAGTTACTATCTTAAAGAGTAAATCTGAGAAAATTGACGACATCCTGTAATGCAGAGACAACCCTCTTTTTCCATAGCAGGAAAGAAGCATGTTCCCAACACCTGAAGAAGGTCGCAGGTTGCAGCGACTGAAACATTGTGCTAACCAAGATGAGAATAATAGTCCGATAATTCAACATAACACAAGCATTCAAATCTCATCTAAAAAAATCAGAATTGCATTAATTATTAGTAGTTATGAAGTTTGGAATAGGAATATTGTTTTTAGTAGGTTAGCATTTTATATAATGGGGTTTGACATGACCAGCCACTTGATCGGATCCTACCTAAGTAATACATATAATATATATAGTAATATACTATAATGCATATAGTAGGCTAACATTCACGTCTGTGAAGACTTCAATGCTCACAATGCGGAATGGTTAGCCTACTTAAACAAAACAGATGATAAGGAGAGTCTCTCAAGATTTCTCCATTGCTTATAACCTAACTGAGATTGTCCATGACCCCATCTATGGTCATCTGATAGTCAGTATGCAAGTCTTCTAGAGCTTTTTCTTACAACTTACCCTGAGCTATGTTCATCCTCCGTTCTTTCTCCACTGGAATCTTTCAACCACTCGGCTGTCTCAGTTAAAATAAAAACGAAATGTAATAAGCCCTCAGACGTACCTCTCAATCATACACTATATCGATACTCTATGGTTGACTGGGATAACTTCCGTACATTTATATCAAATCTACATCTGCATTCCATGCTTAAAAAATGTGTCCTCTGTAGTATCAGACATGACGGGATGGTTAATTGTAGCTATAGACCGCTTCACACTCTCCGAAGAATTCCAGCAAAAAACTTAACAGCCAACTGTGATTCTCTCCAGAATTTGCTGCTGCCATTGCGCACAGAAATCACTTTTATCATTGCTTTCAACGTAATAGATGTAATGAGACTAAAGCCACCTCCAGGTTGGTTGGTTGTTTTTGTTTTACGGCATATCAACCCTTTTCGGGTTATTTAATGCCGAATCCAAAGATTTTGAAGAAAACTTTTTTTTAATAGAATATAGTTATTGTTTTCACGTCGGTTTCTATTTAACCCATAGTTGGGACCCTAACAGGTACTACCACTCCGGGTCACAGTGGAACTGGGAGCAATGGAAATTAAAGGGTGGCTCCACACTCCCCAAAGCCCACAAGCTGGGGCCTCACCACTGGATATAGTTTAAGGTCATATCCAGGACCCCCATTGAGGGACTTTTACCCTCTGCAGGGGGGGGGGCAGTCGGCGTATTCTAATGCCCCACCGACAGGGCCGCCACCTCCAGGACTGCCAGCAACAACTGTAAAAGAGTAATAAAGAACGCGAGAGAGTTGTATGCTCAGTTCGTCAAGTCCAAAGTAGCTGAGCAGCGGCTTGATTCCCACCAGTTTTGGCAAATAACAACAGGGTCCTGAACAGAAGCGTGCGTTTTATTCCAACCATCATCAATGGACCTGGGATAATCTCGTCAGCATCAGAAAAGGCCAAACTCTTTCCTAAGAATTTTGCAGCTAATTCTCCCCTATGCGATCAACGCCGCCCCCGCCCCATATTTCCTCTTTTATCAGAAAACACGCTCTACAACATACACATATCTGTGCGTGATGTTGCCAAGCTAATCAAAAATTTTAATTCCAGTAAAACAACTGGCCTTAACGGCATTCCAATTATAGTGCTGAAAAAGCTTTAACCAAAACTAGCTCCCATACTTTTTTTTTTTTTTTTTTTTTTTACAAAGGCATCACCACATTATCAAGGCCCAGAGGCCACTCAAGGATAAGGGTTAAAGAGTGTACAGTAGAAGTTGGTCAATATAGTAATCATTAGTAATGAAAATTTGGTAAATTTAATAACTTATATGGAACGGCTCATCAAGAACTTATTTACTTTAGACTTGAACACAACCATATTGTAGTCAGCCGGAAAGCAGGAAAACGGAAGACAATTCCACAGGCGTGCAGTTCTAAGAAAGAAGCTTTGTTCATGGAATCTACGTTTAGGTTTAGGCACAGATAAAGAGTGGGGGAAATTATTGATAGTGTTTACAGCTAGACGAGTGTTTCTTGTGAAAGTTTGGCAAGGGGGGACCATAGATTGAAGCTCAGTTGAACACTTTCCATGAAAATAACGATACATCAGAGACAAACTCGCAACATCTCTTCTGTGAGATAGAGGTTGCAAGGAGGAGAAAAGGACATCTCCTACGAGGCTACGATGTCTATTTTGAACTCTATCAAGGCAGGACAAGTCCTTTCTAGCAGCTCCTGCCCAGATGTGGCAACAGTATTCCATCCTTGGACGTACCTGGCTCTTATATAGATAGAGAATAGCATCAGCAGTGAGATATCTACTGGATCGATAGAAAGATCCCACCATTTTTCCAGCGGCCTTGGCAATAGATTTGATATACGTGTTCCATTTAAGATCAGGAGTAATGGTCAAGCCCAGAAGCTTGTCAAAACTTGAGGCCTCCTGAAGACGAGAGCCATTCATTTCAATTGATGACAAATGTGGATTAGAATGTTAATGATGTAAAGAGAGAAGCTTGGTTTTAGATGCATTAAAAGTAACCAGCCACTCCTTTCCCCATTGTACTACGTGCTCAAGATCAGAGGAGAGAGAATTGGAGAGAAATTGCTCGTTTACTGTCTTAGATGTGGTACCATAAATGGTAGTGTCGTCAGCATAAATGTCTACAAATGATGTAAGGATATGATTTGGAAGATCATTAATGTAGATCAGGAAAAGAGTTGGGCCCAGGATGGATCCCTGAGGGACACCGGCATTAATACTGTGAGCTTCTGATTTTTGCCCCTCAACTACTACTCTTATGAACCTATCAGAAAGAAATGATTTAATAATTGAGAAGACTTTTCCAGCTATACCATAGCTAGCGATCTTATGAAGTAAACCTTTATGCCATACCCTATCAAAGGCTTTAGATATGTCAAGAGCAATTGCCCTAGAAAGATTGCCACGGTCGAGAGATTTGCTAATCCTATGCGATATAACTGTAAGGACATCTGCTGTCTAGCAGAACGGAAAACATATTGAGTGTCACTAAGAAGGTTATTTTTGTTGAGATGTTTGATTACTTCTGTATTTAACACAGATTCTAGCAACTTACTCATGACACACTTATAAGCTGTTTAAACGTTGTCTTAAAGAGAATTGCTTCCCAGCACCCTAAAAAAATCATCAGTATGCCCTATGTTTAAGAATTCAGGTGATCGATCATCTCCCTCTCAATACATACCAATAAGTCTCTTGTGCATCATGAGTAAGTTGCTGGAATCTGAGTTAAATATAGAAGTAGTCAACCACCTCAGCAGAAATAACCTTCTTAGTGATATGCAATACGGTTTCCGTCCTGCTAGATCTACTGCAGATGTGCTAACGGTTATATCTCACAGGATTAGCGAATCTCTCGACAAAGGGGCCTTGTCGTTGGGGCATTAGAATACGCCGACGCCCCCCCCCCCCCTGCAGAGGGTAAAATTCCCTCAATGAGGGTCCTGGATATGACCTTAAACTATATCCAGTGGTGAGGCCCCAGCTTGTGGGCTTTGGGGAGTGTGGAGCCACCCTTTAATTCCCATTGCTCCCAGTTCCACTGTGACCCGGAGTGGTAGTACCTGTTAGGGTCCCAACTATGGGTTAAATAGAAACCGACGTGAAAACAACAAATATATTCTATTAAAATTTTTCTTCAAAATCTTTGGATTCGGCATTAAATAACCTGAAAAGGGTTGATATGCCGTAAAACAAAAACAACCAACCAACTCGACAAAGGCTTCCTTTCTAGAGCAATTACTCTTGACATAGCAAAGGCCTTTGGTAGAGTATGGCATAAAGGTCTACTCCTCAAAATCTCCAGCTACGATATAGCTGGAAATGTGTTTTCAATTATTAAATCATTTCTCTCTGATAGATTCATAAGTGTAGTGGTTGATGGGCAGAAATCAGAAGCTCACAGTATTAATGCTGGAGTCCCTTAGGGGTCTATCCTGGGTCTAACTCTCTTCCTGATTTACATCAATGATCTCCCAAATGACATCCTAACATCATTCCTAGACATTTAAGCTGACGACACTATTATCTATGGCAACATTTCAAAGGCTGTAAATGACCAAGTTCTCTCTGATCTTCTCCCCTTTGACCTTGAGTACGTAGTGCAATAGGGAAAGAGGTGGCTGGTTTATTTTATTCATCTAAAACCAAACTTCTATCTTTACATCATTAACGAACTGATCCCCATCTGGCATCAATTGAAATGAATGATTCTCGTCTTGGAGAGGCTCCATGTTTTGACAAGCTTCTGAGTCTGACCTTTACTCCTGATCTGAAATGGAACACGTACATCAAATCCGTTGCCAATGTCGCTGGAAAAATGGTGGGATCATTCTACCGCTCCAACTGCAGCTAATGCAATTCTCTACCTGTATAAGAGCCAAGTACATACAAGGATGGTGTATTGTTGCCAAATCTGGGCAGAAGCTGATAGAAGCAGCTTATCCTGCTTTGAGTTCAAAATAGACTTTGTAGCCTAGTGGGGGGGTGCTTTTTCTCTTCACTTCAACCCTTTTCTCACAGAAGAGACATTACGAGCCTATCGTTATTTTTATGGAAAATACTCGTCTGAGCTCCAATCTATGGCACTCCCTTGCCAAACTTTCATGAAAAACACGCGTCTAGCTGAAACCACTATCAATAATTTCCCCACTCTTTATCTGTGCCTAAACCTAAACGTAGACTCCATGAACAAAGCTTCTTTCTTAGAACTACATGTCTGTCGAACTGTGTTCCGTTTTCCTGCTTTCCAGCTGACTACAATATGGTTGTCTTCAAGTCCAAAGTGAACAAGTTTTTTTTTTATGAGCCGTTCCCCTTAAGTAATCCAATTTACCAAATTTCCACTGCTAACGATTGCTACGATATAGGCCCATTGACTACCGTACATTCATTAAACCTTATTCTCGAGTGGCCTCCAGGCCTTGATAAGTGGTGACTCCTTTGTAAAAAAAAATAAAAGCAAAATAATGATGATATTCACTATTTCTTTCCTTTGAAACTTTGTACTCTCTTCATCCCATAATGCATCAACTTCCCCAAGCCATTTCCATCTTCCTTACTAGATTTTCCAGCAAAAGGATGTCGCATAATCACTTAATTCTATAGCATTAAATCAATTTCAAATTATATCCTGATTGAAGGTGTGTATCTCGAATCTCTTATTTCCTCTGAGAAGTTCTTTTTATATGTTTTTTTTTTCTGAACAATTGATTGTTGGGATGTAGCTGAAAAGAAAAGGTCACAAGGTCACCGGAAAACATTCCTTCAATACTTATGCAAGTAATTACGCAAGCCATTTTCAGAGAACCAAGGATTTATTTTAACTTCAGACCAATAATTAAGTTACAATTAATTAATTCCAGCATGTGCTATTCAAGAGTTGTGATTGAAACATAGAAGCTGCGGGAGAGAGAGAGAGAGAGAGAGAGAGAGAGAGAGAGAGAGAGAGAGAGAGAGAGAGAGAGAGAGAGAGAGGGGGGGGAGAGAGTGGGAAAGAGAGGGAGGAGGAGAGTAGGCAGAGGGAGAGGGAAAGAGGGGGAGAGAGGGAGAGGGAGAGAGATAGAGAGAGAGGCAGAGGGAGAGAGAGGGAGAGGGAGAGAGAGGGAGAGGGAGAGAGAAAGAGGGAGAGAGAGAGAGTGGGAAAGAGAGGGAGGAGGAGAGTAGGCAGAGGGAGAGGGAAAGAGGGAGAGGGAGAGAGGGGGAGAGAGGGAGAGAGATAGAGAGAGAGAGAGGGAGAAGGAGAGAGAGGGAGAGAGAGTGGGAAAGAGAGGGAGGGGAGAGAGAGGAAGAGAGAGGCAGAGGGAGAGAGGGGGAGAGAGGGAGAGACATAGAGAGAGAGGCAGAGGGAGAGAGAGGGGGAGAGAGAGGGAGAGAGAGGGAGAGAGAGAGGGAGAGGGAGAGGGGGAGAGAGAGGGAGAGGGAGAGAGAGAGGGAGAGGGAGAGGGAGAGATAGAGAGAGGGAGAGAGAGATAGAGCGATAGAGAGAGAGAGTGGGAAAGAGAGGAAGGAGGAGAGAGAGGGAGAGGGAGAGTAGGCAGAGGGAGAGGGAAAGAGGGGGGAGAGAGGGAGAGAGATAGAGAGAGAGAGGCAGAGGGAGAGAGAGAGGGGGAGAGAGGGAGAAGGAGAGAGAGAGGGAGAGGGAGAAGGAGAGAGAGAGGGAGAGAGGGAGAGAGGGAGAAGGAGAGAGAGAGAGGGAGAAGGAGAGAGAGGGAGAGATAGAGCGATAGAGAGAGATAGAGAGATGGAGAGAGGGAGAGAGAAGGAGGGAGAGGGAGAGAAAGAGAGAGAGAGAGAGAGAGAGAGAGTGTCAATTAAGGTATGCGTATTGCTCACTATATTATAATTTTCATTATATCATATTAATCACGTCTTTCATCCTTGGTTCTTCTTCAACAAGAATTTCGTCCGAGGGTGAATTTACAGGTCTATCCTCCTTTTGTCCGAGACCAACAAATAGCAATCTACTCGAATACTTAACACAGTAGTTTTTTAATAACTAAAAATTATGAAGGTAGATGTCATCAATGGACTTAAAATTCATTATATTTTTTTAAAGAAAAAACTTATAAATGTTTGGATGTAAGCAACTACATATAAATCCATATGTCTGAATAAAAAGAAAGATTTAGATAAAGCCATTCATTGATACTTTATGTAAATAGAAATCCCTTAGCGTGAATCACCTCAGCATGTGTATTTCCATGGTAAATGTTTTTGTTTTTTTTTATATCTCGCGATGGAGTTAGAAGGACAGATGTTTCTCACTAAACTGGTTTGATTTTTCTTGCGTGCTGTATTTATAATCGAAATTGCAAGACTCCTGGACCTGCTTACTGTACACATACGCGAGAAGATAAAAATTAGTTTCCGTAGAATTCATATGACTTTGAGATGAAGCATGCAGTGAACATTCTGTTTGTGAGCAAAACGGTGTTCTTATATCATTTGGGTTATTTCCCTTTGAAATGCATATATGTAGCAAATCTGTTTTTGAAATAACGATTCACTACAATTACTTTGTTGTTATTTGTTCCATGTGTTGTTTTTTCTTTCTTTTTTCTTCTTTCATTTTTTCTCCGTCTTTCTTTTTTCTGGTTCTTTCTTTTTTCTTCATTTTTCTTTATTTTTTCTTCTTATTTCTTTTTTCTCTCCTTTTTTCTTTTTCTTTATTTTTTCTTCTTATTTCTTTTTTCTCTCCTTTTTTCTTTTTCTTTATTTTTTCTTCTTATTTCTTTTTTCTCTCCTTCTTTCTTTTTTCTTTTGCTTTCTTTTTTTTTTCTTTTCTTTTTTTGCTACTTTCTTTTTTTTGCTTTCATTTTTCTTAATCTTTCTTTTTTCTTTTTTTCTTTTTCTTTTTCTTTCATTTTTTTCTCCGTCTTTCTATTTTCTTATTCTTTCTTTTTCTTTTGCTTTCTTTTTCTTTATTTTTTTCTGATTTCTTTTTTCTCTTCTTCTTTCCTTTTTTCTTTTTCTTTCTTTTTCTTTCGTTTTTCTCCTTTCTTTTTCTTTCTTTTTCTTTTCTTCTTTCTTTTTTCTTTTCTTTTCTTTTTTTCCAACTTTCTTTTTTCTTTTGCTTTAATTTTTCTTAATCTTTCTTTTTTTTCCTTTTCTTTTTCTTTCTTTTTTCTTTTTCTTCCATTTTATGAAAACAGATTTGGATGACGACCAACCAAATCACATCAATGATTTCACTGGAAATAGATATAACCGTACAGACGCAGGGTGTTCTAATCATCCAATTTCACTTTGTGAGTGAGAACATGCCAGGATGTCCTTACATATGGCTTTATTTGAGTTATTCCCCTTTGATTGTATATAGCAAATCTGTTTATGAAATAACGAATCACTACAGATTATTTGGACTACTGATATCACCTTGAGGGTGAACACTAGTCCGAAAATCCAAATAATACGAACAACCAATTCTTATCTTTAAAAAAAATTAGGAAACGTAAGTTCTTCCTTCTTTTATCGAAATACGTGACATTTTTTTTATATTCTTTTAATCCCCAGAAAATTGTTGCGTCACTCTTCCCTGAGACGTTTCACGTTACATGCATGGTTAAGTAGCTTAGATAATTCTCTGCATAGATATAGAAGATTTTTCCCCGTACGACGCTGCGGAGAACCGATTCGGGCTTGCTTCCATGACATTGACGAGCTTTAGTTTGATACCCGGATTCTGAAAAGGATTTACGTGCAGATTTGCTGCCTAATTCTTGGAGACCAAATGTCATTTGTCGCGAATGGCTTCAGCATACTGCTGCAAAAATCAAAATGTACACGTTAAGGTTTTCCCAGTAGAAATGGCACACAGAGAATGCGCAACAAAATATAGGTTTTAAAAAAAGATATGGTCGACAACATAAAAAAAACAAAACAATTCCAAATTATCCTCATAGGATTAAATTTAAAGAATTGAAGAGAACAATAAAAAGTTATTAATAAAGTGTAGATACATATCTGTAATTTGATTGGCCGCATGTTTTCTTCTCTCTCATCTTGCTAGTTTCAGTCTTTTTTTTATTATAAGTATTATTGTGGCATGTGTTCTTTAGAATTATCTGATATATTCCCTGCTTCCTTTGTTCCAGCTCGTCTGACTTGTTCTAGTGGTCTCCATCAATATGTTGTTTCGTGTACCCCATTGTAATACAGCTTCTTATTTCAGTAGCTTCTTTCCAAAGAACTGCAAGGTTGTGGAACTCTCTTCCTGATCACTGTTTTCCTTCTATCTTACAGACTTGACCTTTTCAAGACGAAGCTCAATAGGCATCTCCTGTCTTTGAAATAATCAGTTTTCGTTAACTCCTTACATCAAGGTGCTTCATGCCTTGTCTCGAGTGACTTTTGTCAAAAAAAAAAGTACTTCGCTTTAGTTTCTTAAACAAAAAATATTTTCCAGTCCCGATTATCAGTTACATGGAGAAATCGGATCAATGAATCGAGGAATCGTGAAATGCAGAAAAATATATAAGAGGGGGTGCATTGTACAAGTCAACCCTAAGAGCTTGGTACGAATTTGAAACCCATAAATTCGGCAGTTAAATGCTTCCAAATTCCTTTAAATTTTCTAAGAGTCACAACGTAATACATGTTTTTTTTTTATGGCTGACTTTTTTCTTGTTTTTTTTTATTTACAAAGAAACGCAAATGTCTGTGGTTGATTGAATTTCGTGTTGAAATTATTGTTTCCGAAATTATTTTTATGATATTTGTTATTGCATTTCTGATTTCAATTTAAAAAAATCGATTAATAATAATAATAATGATAATAAAAAATATGGGCGCTTCTTCGTTTATGAGAGCGAAATTTGAAAATTGAAAAATTGACTTCTAAGTAAAACCAATGGTATCTACATGTCATGTCGCAGTAATGAATATATCCAAAAATTACGAAAAACGATAGGATGGAAAATTAATTATTAATGGAAATACTTTTTGGAGAATTTTCAAGTTTATACATGAATAAAGAGTATGAAGTCAGGGGAAATAACTGATGTCTGTCTTGTTACGTGTAATAGTGGACATCAATGAATTACAGAATCGTGAAAGTACATGTCTTATATAATAATGCAGTAATATTTAACTAATGACGACATGATAATTAAGTAGATAACAATGCTTTGAGTTAAAATTAACGTAAAAAGTAATTAGTTATCATTGTTCATCATGAAAATTCAATTTTTATTTTTCGACTTCCGGATTTCGCTATTATAATGGAGAGGCCCCAAAATCTGTCACATAAAGTTGAGGATAACACACATACACAGGCATACGAAAAGTTGTCACAGTCTTATTGATATACACTAGCAGGTCGCCCGGCATTGCCCGGTTGTAAAATACGCTTAAATATGATATTTTAATTTATACAGACTTCATATTTATTATTTATTATTATAGACCAAATTCGCTATTGATTATCATATTGTACCCAATATATAGCTGTGATTCCAATATTTAAAAAAAAAGAAGAAGAAAATTCAATTTGCGGCTTTCGATAGTCGTTCTTATTCTGAAGAAGCACCTTAAAATATTAGATGTACCTATTTATAAACTTGATTCGTGTCAAGTCAGGAAATTGTCCGATTTTTATGAAATTTTCAGTATTTATTAATTAAATAAATAAATAAATAAATAAATAATAATTTAATGTTTTTAATGTTATTTAAAGCAGATAAACATAATTAATTTTAGGTCATTTAAATGAACTTTTCTCTCATTCATTTAAAATACGAAACAACGGTTAAAAGATAGAATCATGTTGAACCTTCAGTTTGCTGAAATTCGACAGTTAAGCGGAATAAATTAAAGAACCCACCAACTCATTTTGGCTGATCATAAGTTGGAGATAGCCGAGGAGTTGAATATATCAGAACTATATTCACCATTTTGGATAAATGTGTTTAAAGTGAGTGCTGCGTTTGCTTGCAGTCGATTCGAAACAACATTGCGTCGACGACTTATAGCGTTGGTCGCAACTGTTTCAACGTGACAAGCAAGTAAACGTTTCCCTAGCTCTTCATCAAGGAGTCAGATCGGCAATCAACTAAGTTTTTTTTTTTTACATAGGCATCACCATATTATAAAGGCCAAGAGGCCACTCAAGGATAAGGGTTAAAGTGTGTACAGTAGAAATTGGAAAAATATAGTAATCATTAGTAATGAAAATTCGGTAAATTTGCTAACTTATATGGAACGGCTCATCAAGAACTTGTTTACGTTAGACTTGAAGACAACCATATTGTAGTCAGCTGGAAAGCAGAAAAACGGAAGACAATTCCACAGGCGTGCAGTTCTAAGAAAGAAGCTTTGTTCATGGAATCTACGTTTAGGCTTAGACACAGATAAAGAGTGGGGCGAATTATTGATAGTGTTTTCCGCTAGACGAGTGTTTCTTGTGAAAGTTTGGCGAGGGGAGACCATAGACTGAAGCTCAGTGGAACACTTTCCATGAAAATAACGATACATCAGAGACAAGCTCGCAACATCTCTTTCAAAACCGTCCAAAATGATAAAAGACGCAAATATCAGCAAGTAAGGTTTTGACCTGGTTGCGATGCGCAAGGCATGGTGTTCTTCCATTACTCTAAGAAAAGGAAAAAATAGAATTAAATAGAAAAGAAATTAATGTCTTAAAAGCTTTAAAAACTCGCTGACGTTTTTATATTATTTGATTGGAATTCATTATTGAGAGGATTATTATTTATTAATTTATTTATTGCGAACTGTTATCCTCATCTTTCTTAGTTGTTGTTTCACGACGTTTCGGCCAACTATTCCTCTGGCCTTCGTCAGGTGGTAATGTATCTGTAACTTGATTGGCCCACTACTTTCTTTTTCATTACGACCTCTTCCTCACAGACGTGATGTGGCATGTGTTTCTCAGAATTGTCTGATATATTCTCTGCTTCCTTTGTTTCAGCTCGTTTGACTCGTTTGTGTAAAGGTCTTCATCAATTTGCTCTTTTGCTACCTTATTGTAATACAGCTTCCTATTGTTAGATAATTTTTTTTTACGCAGTGATCACCACTTATCAAGGCCCGGAAGCCACTCAGGGATAAGGGTTATTGCAAGTACATTACGTTAGTGTGGAGATTTGATGAAGTGTTTACTTAAGAGGGCGGTTCATTAGGAATTTGTTAACGTTGGACTTGAATACATCCAAGTTGTAGTCCGGTGCGAAGCAGGCAGACGGAACAGAGTTCCACAGGCGTGCACTTCTAAGAAAGAAGCTTTGTTCATGGAATCCGCGTTTTGATTTAGGCACAGATATAGAGTGGGGGAAATATAGATAATAGCCAAGTACAAGCAGTTACCTATCTATCTATCTATCTATCTATCTATCTATCTATCTATCTACCTACCTACCTATCTATCTATCTATCTATCTATCTATCTACCTATCTATCTATCTATCTACCTATCTATCTATCTATCTATCTACCTATCTATCTATCTATCTATCTATCTACCTACCTATCTATCTATCTATCTATCTATCTACCTACCTATCTATCTATCTATCTATCTATCTACCTACCTATCTATCTATCTACCTACCTACCTACCTACCTACCTATCTATCTATTTATCTATCTATCTATCTACCTACCTATCTATCTATCTATCTATCTATCTATCTATCTATCTATCTATCTGAGTAAACAACAGAGAATTTGAATCGTGGCATGTTTTGACAAGTATCAAACTTTGTTGACCCGTCATTTGCACCAGAAGTATGAAGCGGGGACCGGACGTAACGTGCCAGGTGATCCGGTATGAGTAAACTGAGTTAAGTCTAGTTGAGTTGGATCTGAGACGTCGAACAAGCAAATAGGTTAAGAGGGTCTCTACTATGAGACAGGTGACAGTCTCAAAATCAAGGCAGAGAACCCACAAGCCAAAGATCGCCGGTCACTTCATTTCTAAAACGCATATCGTCTTGGATGGCTGTCTTGAAGCGTTTTCGTTACAGCAAAACCCAGCCTCTAACGACGTTTGCAAATCCCCAAGAAGCGGCCAGCAGCAGACAGGTATGTCTTCTTCATCACACCCGTATGATATGCTTGACATGCACACACCAAATCAATAGATGAGTTACAGACTGTTACGTAGACATTAAGGGATCTGAGGACAATAGTCCGTTAAATAATCCGTTATACACATATATATACATAGACACACACACACACACATATATATATACATATATATATATATATTGATATAGATATAGATACAGGTACATACATATTGCATGCTAATTAAGGATACATAAAAACAATTTAGATAATACCAACACAACATGCACACACCAAAACAATAGATGAGTTACAGATCGTTAAGTAAATAGACATTAAGGGATCTGAGGACAATAGTCCGTTAAATAATCCGTTATATACGTATACAACATATATATATATATATATATATATATACATATATATATATATATATATATATATATATAGGTACATACATATGGCCTGTTAACTAAGGATACATAAAACAATTTAGATAATAACTACACAACATGTGTCGTTAGATAATGACACAACAATAGTTATGGAACTCTCTTCCTGCTCACTGTTTTTCTTTTCACCTACAGCCTTGGTCTTTTCAAAACTAAGGTCACTCGGCATCTCATGTCTTTGCAATAATCAGCTTTCGTTCTTGTTAGCTCCTTACATCAAGTAGCTCCACGCCTTGTCTCGAGCGATTTCCATAAAAAAAAATCTCTCCTTTTCAAAGAGAGAAAGCAAAACCAGCATTACACCGCAATCAATAGCGAGCACCTTATTAGGGGAATGGTGTAATTTCTGTTGATTTTGGAGTCGAGAGAAAAAAAACACGTAATAAAGACACAGCAGAAGTAAGCAACTCCGCCCAGAATTCAAACCAATTTAGTCGACAGAATAGTCTTGTTTCGAATATGAACTTTTTTTTCATCTTTATTTTATTTCGACATCTATCTTCTGATAGTATGATATCCGATATTTATTTTCTTTCCACGGTCGGATGATTTGAAACAAGAGTCAAAAGGTGGGATTTGAAAAGCTGGTGTCGTAGAGGAAAAGCACTCCAGCTTGCCAAAAAAAAAAAAAAAAAATGCCTGAGCAGCCTACTCAATACAAGGAAAATTATTGCAAATGTCATAAAAATCCAATAAGTCTGAGTTTTACTGACTTACCGTTTACAGTATTTCATTAATCGATTCATAAACATGAAATAATCATAAAAAAATCGGTGAACCAGAAGAATAAGCGACTCGAAGTCCACAGCAAACGGTGTCAGATAAAAAAAAGCATTTATAAAAAAAGACACCTGAGTAGTTCCGTCGGCATTCTCTGGCGCAGTACTACCACCAATGGTGGCATTAGTGGTAGTACTAATACAAGCACGTTTTGCCACTAGATAGAGTTAAAAAAAAAAAAAACTATATTTATTTTTGTGAGAATCCTTTGAGATTAATAATTTGTATATTTATTTATTTATTTATTTATTATTGGACTGGTGCATTTGCTTCTTTACTCTCGCTCCTGGACAGGGTTCAAAAGAGAGTCGCCAACCTGATAGGTCCTGAACTGTCATCTAAGCTTCAGCCTCTGTCCCATCGACGAAATGTTGCATCCCTCTGCTTGTTCTACAAATATTTTAATGGTGGATGCTTCGACGAACTGCAATCACCTGTACCTCCGCGACGTAAATACCCCCGACAAACCCGACAAGCAGCTAAATCCCACCCCTACACAGTAGAGATCTCTAGATGTAAGAGAGATTTCTATTAGTAGTTTCTTCCCCAGAACTGCTAGACTTTGGAACTCTCTTCCGGGTGCCTGCTTCCCCAATTGTACTGACATGCAGAAGTTCAAGTGTAATGTGAACAGACATCTTGCTACCCAACTCACTACATAGTACCCCTGTAGCTTATGCCCCTAATAGTAGCCCCCCCCCTACATGAAAGTGGCAATATGCCTTGTTTGGAGTGAAAATGTAATTTTTAAAAAACTGACGATACAGTTACGAGACTCAGCATTCCTATCCCATTGTTGTTAATCACCTGAAGAAGGCCAGAGGATGAGTCGGCCAAAACATGGTAAAACAACAACAACAACAACAACAACAACAACAACAACAACAACGAGAAAAAATATATGTCGACAGAAATATTCAGTACTTTTTCAAAACAAATGTTTTTTTTCCATAGAACAGAAAAAAATGTTGACCGTGACTAAAAAGGCCGAAAAAAGTATTTACTTTATTTTTTGATAAATAAAAAAAAGTTCGCTGACAGGCGTATTAAATGACGCAAGAAAAAAACCCTGATTAACTCGTATTTCTCCCACGTTTGCACTTACGAATGTGCCAAGATATTGCGACTGCGCCGAGTAAAGAGAAGAAAAATATGAAAATATTCTTACTTTCCACGAGTTTGCAATTCAAACATTTATGTCCACGTGCTTATTTGGTTTTCGCGAGTTCCTCTCTTTCTCCTTTCCTCGGTATTTTCCGAACACTTGCTTGGTTTAATTCAGCTTTCTGTCGTGAGTTCTTTTGAATGCTGGGGGTATTTTAAATTCGAATGACCTTTGTGTTCAAAATCTGATGTCTTCACTGTTATAGCCCTGCTACAGGGTTACAAAGAAAAATAGAACGCCAAAATAAAGTACCAACATATATTGCAAAGCATACAATAGGTAGGTTGCTCGTCGTAGCCGACGAGCAACCCACCTATTGTATGCTTTATCCACACTAACGTACTGTACTTGCAATAACTCTTATCCCTGAGTGGCTTCCGGGCCTTGATAGGTGGTGACCACTGTGTAAAAAAAAAAAAAAAAAAATTTCCAAAAGTAAATTACATTTTGCAACAGTTTTTATGCTTTTCTCGGACGTTTGCATTTCTAACACAAACTATCCAGGGATTTATTTAAAACCTCGGATTTAGCAAAGGATTGCTGTGCAGATTTGCCGCATAAATCCTGAAGGCCACCTAGCATTGTCGCAGATGATTTCAGTATTCTGATGTGTGTTCGAGGGAATCAGAGTCATATCGGCAAGGGCATGCTGATGGCATTTATTCCTGAAGCGTTCAAGTCTGTAATCTCCGTGTATTGATCGCGGATTATCCTCGTTTTTGTAGAATAGCAGAATCAAACATTATCAAGCAGCGAGGTCTAGTCCAATGTTTTCCTGGGAATTTATTTACAAGAAGGAATTTATTTACGAGAAGGATTTTATTTACAAGAACGAATTTATTTACAAGAAGGGATTTATTTACAAGAAGGAATATATTTACAAGAAGGATTTTATTTACAAGAAGGAATATATTTACAAGAACGAATTTATTTAGAAGAAGGAAATTATTTAGAAGAAGGAATTTATTTACAAGAAGGAATTTGTTTACAAGAAGGATTTCAAAAACTGAATTTCTCTAACAGTTAGAATTATTTTAATGATTGAGTAATATTTTGGGGAGAAGAAATTACGTAATCAAGTTAAAATAGAAAAATGTTAAAAATTCAGAAATAAGGACAGTTTTTGGAATCTAACAGTAAATAAATTCAATGTTTTTCCTATTTACAGGTTATATATATATATATATATATATATATATATATATATATATATATATATATATATATATATATATATACACTGGCAAAAGTACCCGTCGTTGACTGGGTTCAAAAACAGCCTACAGAAAAAGGACTTTGATTTATGAAAGTATGATAGGTTATGAAAAGCAAGGGTTGTAAAAAGATAGCTTCGAGTTTGGAGGTATCAAAACCAAAGCAAGATATGATGAAAGTAAAAATAAAATAGATAAACCCCATAATTTATTATACCATGCCTGTTCACACTGAAACACTTATCACAATATTCTGTGGATCTATATTAAAAAACCTTGTTAAACTTTGTGACATATTTCCATTCTATGGAGGCCAGGCGCTAATGAACACCCCATAATTTTATTATACCATATTTCTTCAAATTGAAACATAATTATCAAAGTATATTTACGTAGATAAATATGAAAAGTCTTTATTAAAGTTTGTGCCTATTTTCATTCTATGGAAGCCAGGTGCGAACGTAGACCCCAAAATTTTATCATACCACCCCTATTTAAGTTAAAACATACTTATCAAAGTATTATTATGTACATCTATATCAAAAACACTTATAAACGTTTTTTTAATTTTTAAATTTTTTATTTCCATACTTTGTGGACAAGGCACGTACGCAGACCCCACAATTTTAATGAATCATCATTATGCCAGATCAAACATACCCATTCCTGTGTCTCGATACATCTTCTATCATTATATGTGATCAGTTTTCAGGGATTTATAAATATACGTAGGGGATAGAAACATTAAAAAATTCCCTACGTATATTTATAAATACACCTCTTTATCTAAACAAACATAATATTAATGCCCGAACAGTCTAAGACTGAAACGAAAACTCACAATACTAAAATCTAAGAATCCAAAAAAAAAAAATAAATATCAAAATTGAATGAAAATACCCCTACCCTTGTTTCAGAGGAGCTAATTCCACCCCTCCTCCTCTTCATACACACACACATTAGTAACAACCTTGGATCACAGTTACCTTCGTAGGGAAGCAAATAACTTCATAATACTATAAAACAGAACACACATTCTACAGACCAATACAAGAAAACACACACACACACACTCATACACACACTCAAACACACTCATACACTCACACACACACACACACACACACACTGCCCTACGCACCCAGTTGACCAAGTACCAACGTGCCCTCATCTCCACTTAAGTAAGAGTAAAAAAGGAAAAAATGAGAAAAATAAAGAAAGATGAGTAGAAACACAAGAAGAGAGAGAGAGAGAGAGAGAGAGAGAGAGAGAGAGAGAGAGAGAGAGAGAGAGAGACATAAAACAGCAGTGACCACAGTCCGTCCCCAACGTACCAGTAATAAAATTTGAACATACGAATGAAGGATAGAATCATTTACACATGTTTCCACCGCTCGGGAACATTTCAAATGAACTACGAAAATGTTCTTTTACATTTTAAACACATATTAAATATATTCTAAATATTGTACATTTTAAATAATTTCTGAAGAGGACGCTTCACAACGTCTGAAACGCGTTAAAAACTATTTCAATGATTTAAAAACATTATTACAATGATCTAAACATAATTTTCAATGAAAAACCAAAACCCGGAATAATAAAATAATGTTAAAAAAATACACATTGTTGGTGACCGCCCCTCATTTATATATATATATATATATATATATATATATATATATATATATATATATATATATATATATACTCGGGTTTTTTATATTCAAAAGTAATGGACTAATGAATTCAACGAGGTTGTTAGATAGTGCTCAATAAAAAGAACTGATAATACTTGTTTATTGTTATATAAACATGCTCACATCACTTGAACTTTTGAATAGTCAAGTCGCTGCCTGATGATATCTGTTGTTTGATTGAAACAAGTGGCTATTTGTAGCAGCGGGATGTGAGCATGTTTATATAACAATAAACAAGTGTATATATATATATATATATATATATATATATATATATATATATTATATCGACTCTGTCTATATACCGCCCTATTATACAACAATACGAGCTACAAACTAATACTTCAAGATCAAAGTGTAGTATCTGTTCCGATGCTACTCTTAAGGTAACGTGTCTCAGTCAATGGAGGGGAACCCCTCTATACTGAGACAATTATTATTTTTGGTCCCTTTTGCCTTTTTTTTTTCGGGGAGTTGGTTTAACCCTACATTAAAAACGACCTTGTGTCACATTTTGCTTTCGTGGGGAAACAAATAAATACTAATAAGTGTCAGATGGAATAGATTCTACCCCCCTCTTTACTGGGGTGAGTGCCGCTCTAGAGGAAAATAATTTTAGCACTGGAATGGGCGAACGGCTAATTTAAAAGTGATAAAACAAGTCTTTCATTAAGAGTTCTACGTACGTGGCAGTTCAAACAACAAGCACGTATCATCATATGATGACATATGAATACTCAAATGATCAATATTTCATTAGTCTCACCATCTCTCGTTTGGCACCTTTACCAATTTTCCATTATTTGAGATATTTCTGTCTTCATTAATTTTCTTGAAAACGCTTACAATTAACTCCCGCCAGGCCGACCTGTCACTTCTTGCCGTTGCACTATTAACAAAGTACAGCTCTACTTCTTTTATTGTATTTTAATTATTGCAAGCAATACTCTCACTTAAACGGTCCTTCATAAAACTAGCAGGACCTATGTTCCGGCGTTTCCCGAGAGGACTCTAAAAGAATGATTTAATATATTATATATTATCTTATATTATATATATATATATATATATATATATATATATATATATATATATAAATATATATAAATATATATATATATAAATATATATATATATATATATATATATATATATATGCACACATACTTCAGAATAAAATTATCTAACAATCAACTGGTATGGAGTTTTACATCGCGGTCGCCACTTATCAAGGCCCGGAAGCCACTCGGGAATAAGGTTTATTGCATGTACAGTAATCAATACGAGAGTATCGTAGTAATCGTTAGTATTGGAGATTTAATAAAGCGTCTTACTTAAGGGGGCGGTTCATCAGGAATTTGTTTATGTTGGACTTGAAGACAACCAAGTTGTAGTCAGGTGGGAAACAGGCAAACGGAAGATAGTTCCACAGGCGTACAGTTCTAAGAAAGAAGCTTTGTTCATGGAATTTACGTTTTGATTTAGGCACAGCTATAGAGTGGGGAAAATTATTGACAGCGGTTTCAGCTAGACGGGTGTTTATCGTGAAAGATTGGCGATGAGGGGGGGTCCAGAGATTGAAACTCAGACGAGCACTTGCCAACTATACTATACTATACTATACTATACTATACTATATATTATATTATACCGATTATATATATTCTATATTACATTATATTATACATATCTTATTTTGAGATATCCTTCACAATTTCGGTGAATATGTTACAAGTAAGTTTGTGCTATTTTGAAGTGATACTGTCGTTTTGTATTTTGCTATCAGATGAGCTAAAGTGAAAGAGGCGGAGTATATAAATTTGAATAGGAGAGAAAGTTGAAAAAGAAATGATAATATCGGAAAAAAAATTTAATTTTTATGTTTTCTTTTTATATTAGCATAGAAATGATAATATCGGAAAAAATTTTTTATATTAGCCTAGAATCATACCCGTGTTCCGACGTTTCCCGGGAAGAATATAAAAGAATGGTTTAATAAGGCATTCATAGGTCTCACCGGATAAAGCAATCGCTAAATCGGAAAAGGTGTTAACTTTTCTGATGTTTCCTTTTTTTTTTTTTTTTTTGGTCCCCCGACAAAAGTGGACCTGTAAATTCACCCTTGTCCGTTTGTCTGTCCGCACTTTTCTCAATAGCTACGACTTGGAATTTTTTGAAAATTTTCACAAACATTAAACATGATATGAGTAAAAAAGCAACAGAACGGATTTTCCGGGAAAACTCTGGTTGTTGCCTAAGGGTGCCTTTCAGGTTAAAATGGCTAAAATTGACATTTTTGTGTTTATTAAAAGAAATTGATGCCTTGGATTTTTATAAAACTTTCTGAAAAATTGTAACTGATTTCTATATAATTTTGTTTGTCTATACTTTGTGATAACTCTTGGGTGTACCCCAGGGGCTCTTTTAGGGCTAATAAAAACACTCCATTTTTGGGACTATTTTACCATATTTGTCCAAAATTTTCTGTGTATGTCTATTAAGCAGTTTTGTATGGTGCTGAACTCAAATTTAAATATGTTAAGTGGGGAGTTTGGGGGCTAAATGGGGGGGGGATGCTGAACTTAGTCATTTTTATGCCTCGTTCACTGTGCACTCACGGGACAATATGCATGCTTACCTTGTTTTGTTTTTTTTTTTTGTTTTTTACAATAGCATGAATTACACAACATGGTAATGAATGATTTTGCGTTTGTTGTATTCAGTGAATTATTATTTATTTCAAGCGATAAGTATTGAATAAAATTTTGAATATACGAAACTAAGAAAGAAAACTACATAAAATGTAATTACAAAATGGTTTATTCAAATATTTTCTTTGTTCTGAAAATAGACGACCAGATTTTATAAATCTATGGATGTCAGCAATTGTAGTAATATCTCGTAGTATTATGTATAAATCAAAAGTTTAGTAATGTACGTTTATTATTGTAACGGGCATCCAGACATCTCATTGCCCAATTCCCTTTTTTCTATTCCTTAATCATGTTTCCCTTCCCTTTTTATCTTCTCTTCTATTCGCTAATTTATTATGCATAAGCATTTTCTTTTATTTATTTATTATTTTATTTTTAATTTTTATTTATTTATCCTTTTCATTTTTCATTTTTCATTTTTTAGTTTTTAATTTTTCATTTTTTCAATTTTTATTTTTCATTTCTCATTTTTTATTTTTTATTTTTTCATTTTTTATTTTTTTATTTTTCATCTTCTATTTTTTCATTTTTCACTTTTTCAATTTTTATTTTTCATTTCTCATTTTTTATTTTTTCATTTTTTACTTTTTCATTTTTATTTTTTTCATTTTTCATTTTTCATTTTTCATTTTCCATTTTTCATTTTTTCATTTTTTCCATATCTGTTCAGTTGCTCTTCATTTGCTTAGCATGTCTACAGAAAGCGATTTTATTGTATTTTATTAACAATTTGAAATTATTTCGGAG